>NW_008666865.1:65705-98669 GCF_000695815.1 Acanthisitta chloris | reverse complement strand
AGGGGGCGAGCGAGGCATCTTTCCTCCCCTCGGCGCTGCGTCTGAAAGCGCTCCCGTCAGAGCTGAGCGTGGTGAGTACCGATCGGAGCGGTCTCATTGCTCTACCCAAGAACAATAGTTTTGTGCCGTCCGAATGCGTTTGTAGTTCCGCGCGTGTGTGTGCTGTTGCGTTCACCTCGGCGTGTGATGTGTTCATCTGCAGGGAGAAAGGGGGATGAGAAAAAAAGCTTCGTTTATTTTGAGTGAGCGAAATGTTGAGCTGATGTTGTCTATAACAACACTATAACTGGTGTTGTTATAGTCTAGCCTGGATAGGACAAACAGGTTGAAAAGGAGATAAAGCGCTCTAATGAGCGCTTTAATGAGCCTTTAAGGATTCCGTCTAAAACCTTTGATATTAACTAACCAAATTTCTCTCTTTGCAGCTGGTGAGAATTAGCTAGTCATTGGCTTGAAAAGGGTGCTTAGAACTAATTCGGTACAGCTGCAGCTCTTTCAAGAGAGGCTGAATTATGTGATAAAATGGTGTAGATATTCTTACTATTTCTTTAATCTTACTGGCGTTATTGTACCTGAAAGAGGTAATACTCGAGTTACTTCGTGAATAGGTTTTGTGTTGTAATTAGACAACTAAAAAAGTAAAGCTTCTGTTTTGTCTGGACTTTCTGTTTGCTTGAGGGAAAGTTAGCTTGAGTTTGAAGCCTGCACGCGTGCTGGGGTGTTACTGTTTGAGGTTTGTAACCGCAGACACCAAACTGACAGCTAATTGTCCGCGATTTCCTTTGCTTGAGAAACTGTTGGAACAGTGGGAAGTGTGTGATTCTGTGCTCTCAAGTATCAGCTGATAGGCGGTTAAAAGTCTTGTCACTTCATCAGCTTTCCAAAACAGATGTGATATCCTCTGGTTTTACAAATGTGGTTGCAGTGCTGAGATTGCCAATTCTGGTCATTTGCTTATGTGTTTAAGCGATGGATCTGCAGAATCAGGAAAATAAACCTTATTAAGCTATAAATCACACTTGGATTTGAGCTACAAGGAATCAGGTAGTTATCCATACAGTTTATAGGAGCCGAGAATGAAATAATGCTAAAAATAACAGGTTTTTTGCTCTTTACCTTAATGAACTTAAGCTAGACACCTTGGGGATGGGCTTTGCTGCTCTTACAACTGTGCCAGTGTAGTCTTTTCAGTCCTGCTGTGCATACTGGAGATCTTGTCATTCATTTGCAGTAAAAATGCATAGAACAGTTTAAACCCCTTCATATCGGTGATGTGCTCTGAATCTGAGGTCCTTTCAGTGGGTTGAAAGGAGACACTCTAGATCTAGACAAATATGAGTAAGACCAGATCTGGATCCGTGTGTTTTCTTTCCAAGTAAGCATACTGTCTGAAATTCTCAATTAAAAATAATGGTCTGTATTTTCAGTTTTAATTCTGTAGTCTGCTTAAACACCCATTGGCTTCACTGCATACAGGAGTAATCCCAAAGTCATTATCTGACTTTATAAACCTTCTGCACAAAAGGCACTTGGTCAAAGATGACACTTCAGTTAAAAAATGTTCATGCTGTTTTAATGATCAGTGCAGTGGGAACAACTGTCTTCAGAAGTATTTCACTAGGTGATTTAGATTCTTGCTTTCTGTTTTTCTCAAGTAACTGGTGTAAGTTGAGGTGGGACTGCCCATGTAGGAAAAGTCAGGCATATGCATGTTTGCAAGTTTGGTGTCAGAATCTCCATTGTTTGCAGATTAAGCGAAGACAGTGGCAGGATAGTGACGTAAAACAGTATGAGTGTACATTTTACTGGACAAAACCAAGTACCTGAATATATAACATGCATTGCAAGTTCAAGAATTGCATGATGTGTGTCCTGTGAACTTCAGAGTCTTCCTCTGCATTAAGGAACATAGTATATGTCCCTTTGAATAGGCTTTTTTTGATATAACACAACTGTTGAAATCCCGGCCCACTGAGATCCAGTGGGAATTCTTTCACTGACTGCCAAAGGGCAAGACATTCCTAAATGTGAGTATTTTTCTATTGAAGGAATTATTCCTAGATCACCCACTTGCACTCTGCAGTCTGTTGGCAGCTGTGTTTTTGATAACTTCTATAATGTTTGAGTACTCCAGCTGAAAAAAAAGAGATATGCATGTCTCCTTCTGGGGAGTTAATGTCTTATCTGACTCAGTAAAGGAGCCTGTTCTGGGAATGCAGGATTTTTCTGTCAGTTCTCAGGGTACTGTGGTTCAAATTTTGGACTAGGATGCAAAGAACAAAGCTGAGAGAAGAAAGAACACTAATACATTTCCTTTGCCACCAACAGAATTACTAACGTGGGTCTATATTCTGTGCATAAAGGTAATCAACTGCTTCTGATAGAATTCCTAGCTGTGCAGGAGCTGGGGAGGATTGGGCCCACAAGGGTCCATGAAGAAGGCATACAAATAAAAAATTCAAACCAGGTCACAGTAATTTGGAAGAAACTGTTGCTATTTATGTGCTTTTAATAATAGCATGTGTACAGTGATATTTAAAATGTGTCTAGTCACTTCCATAGTAAATGCTGAACATAAGCTATTTATTAAAGCAGTTGAAGGAATTTCCCCAACGAGAAGTCCAAGTCTACAGTTAGGAAAACAGAGCAGAATTTCTCCTTACAAAGTTGTTTCCATCAGTTGCCAATATGTTTATGGTGTTCTTGGTTTGATACCAAAATGCCTTCTGAGCTTCTGATCTACTGTCATTGCTGTAGAGCTTATACACAATATTGGCATTACCTCAGTGCTATGGTCACCTCTGCTCTGGAAGCCTGTGGAGCTAACCCATTGGGTTTCATACGTAGCTCTTTCCTCAGTTAAGCTTTACCCACTTAGTGAAAACAGTCTCTTAGTTGCTCATGTAACTGCTCTGTCACTGGGAAGTATTTAAGCCATTGGTGTAATGAATTGTCAAAGCTCTGGAATTAACTATATCCTTGATACTACTCTATCAAGAAAGGAACGAATACTTCTATAGCCAAAACAGATGTGAGCTGACAAACAAACAACTTTAAGGCAGCAAAAAAAGTGTTTGTATATGTGTTTAAATATATTAGACATGTAATAAGGTATTTAATATGTTATTTCTATATACAATATATGCACATCTATATCATGCTGGCTTCTATTTTTCCTAATGTAGCAACTAAAGAGCAAACATGTACATTGCTGAAGAGATTCAAAGGAAATTAATCCTGAACCTTATCCTTTGTTTAGAAAACCATAAATGACAAGTGTTAACACTTTAAATTGACTACATTTGAATGTTGTTTCCTTTGAATATTTAAAAGGGAGAAAGCTTTCTTTAGGTGTGCACAACCCATTATTTTTTATTTTCGTCCTCGTGTTGGCAATTCTGATGTTGTCAGTGTAATAGACTTGCACAAAGAACAGCAGAAATTAGCCTATTTCTTACCTGTTCCATTAATGGAGAATTCCACAGCTAGTCAGGTACAATAGAAGATCTTATGAAATTTGGTTCCATTAGAGCATTTCTTTTTAGCAGTAGTTTTTCTCCTATTTTAGACTCTGGACAGAACTGCAAGGCTAAATTTTTATGTTCTCAAAGTTTTGTTTTCACATTTCTGTCTCATGCCTTAGTCTCCCAAGTTTATTTATACTGTTTACATTTTCCCAGCAAAGTCATTCTTTTTCTGCCCTAGTTCTGTGCAAACACTTTCAATCATTTCTGCAGTATACACTGTCCAAAAGTGATTTATTTCAAGTTGCTTTTCATTGGAAAGATGCATTTGAAATGCACTTAACTGACTGTAATGCTTCAAAAAAGACTTCCCAGGAGACAGGCAATGTTCACTTTGTCCAAGAAGATGGATTCTCAACTGCTGTAAATATGTCTCTGAGGCTGTTACCTGTTAATATAGCATAGCTGTCACTCAAGACTTTTCTGAGAGTTTTGGCCATTGTCAAGCTGTAGCTGACCATTAAGATACTAATTGAATTTTAAAAGATATAACAATGTTGTATTTCTGGATTTATGCCTGTGTCTTGCAGGCTTTATTTTAACAACTATTCCCCCCAACATTAGTGATGGTTTTGTTTAATGAAGCCCATCCCAGGCTGTCTTCCCAGGTAATCACATGGACAAAGAGCCAAACACAGTGATTAGTGATTATTTTTTTTTTAATTTTTTTTTAATTGCTATGTTCAAAGCACCTGCTTCATCTACCATGGTATACTATCACCTGTGTTTATGCTGAATATCTTTTCAGTTCCTAAAATGCATCATCTTTTCTACATATTCTTTGATAATTCTGAGCTTGAAAACTGCACAACCGTGTTGCTTCTATGCTCATAAAGTGTCACTCCTTGAATTACCATTTAGATTTTCCCCTCACTTTTTCCACCCCCATTACAGCGGTAAAAATTCTGCAAACTAATTTTAATACGTTTTATATTATTTCTATACAATTCTTGTAGAATTTCATTGAAGCAAAATAAAAGATGTACTGAAAACATAGCTATTTTACCAGAACTCATTTGGATTTAAAAGTATTTTTCATATTAATATTATCAGAAGTGAATATAGTTTGTCTCCAAATGTGCTCTGTAATCCTTCATAGATAGAAATGTAAAAATATGTGTTTCAGAAATTAGTGATAAGCTTTAGACATCATAATTGCTGCCTCAATGGTTGCATCTATATATTTATTAGCTGCCTTAAATGAAGAAAAAATATGATACTGTGCAAATTTCTATTACTAAAACAGCACATTTTTTGAACTATTATCCTGAAATATTCTGTGTAAGGGGAATATTTGCCCTTTAGTTTCCATTAGTGAAATCCAGCAGGTGTCACTCTGGGGATTAAGTAAGGAATATTACACAAATGGAGATAAACCTGTTCAGGAGAATTTAGAAGTATTTATTCCAATACATTTTTCCAGGATCATTTTTTGACCATGCATATCTCTTTAATTATGAAGTTTATTTTTTTTACTTATATGATTTAGTGGGTGTATTCATCTTTCTATGTTTCATTTTGAACATGAAAGATGGCAGTCATTGGTATTGATTATACGATCAGAAGTTTTACTCACAGGTGGCAGTTTTGGAACATAAAGAGCTGAGTTGAATCAGGTCAATCAGTTGCGTATGGCCTTTATTAATATTAAAAAATGTTTTTGTCATCTTCTCTGGGAACCAAAATTATTCTTTTTGTCAGTGGACATTGTATTGTACAGGTAATGTGTTTTCAGTTGTGATGGAGTCAAGGAGGTGCTCTGCAGTATGCTGTGGCAACTGACAGGTTTATTGAAATAATCTACATACTGTTTCTGTTTGACTTAGGTAAAATTCATGCATTAAGTCACTAATCATCCAGAGTTTCACAGTAAAAAAGTCTGGAGAAGAGAAACCTTGCCATGTTGCATCGAGTTGCTAGTACAAGGCAACAGTGTATTGGTGGGGAAAGAAGTGTCTTGTTTATTGCACAGTGTTTCTTTAGGGAATGGTATAATAATGTGTTTGTTATATTGTGGTGGATTTTCACGTGTGTGTAACTTCATATTCTGTGGATTTCAAACTGTGTGGAATAGCAAAATGATTGCTGAAAATTTGTGGGTTTCTAGTTTTTTCTTGCTTATTTCCCACACTGTGTTTGGGCCGCCTTGAACTGAAACGAACACCTCAGCAGGCAGCTTTGCAAGAAAATCCACAAATACAAGTCTCTCTTCAAACAGAACGAAGCTGTATTTTATAAATACCTGCATACATCCATGTATTTTTATATATGCATCCATGTGTATATATTTTTTACATATGTCTTGCATATATATTTTATATCTATATTTAAAAAGTAGTCTCGTTCTAGATTTTTTTAACTTCAGGCTGAACAATCCAGTTTCCTTTCTCTCACTTCTTTCTCCTGTTTAAGCCTCCATCCTGTTCCGTTTTTGATTCTATTCAACTTCCTTTCCTGTGGTGATTCTGAATGACTCACTTTGCCAGGCATTAAGAATGTGTCTTGACAATATTTCCAAAAGTTTATCCTATACTGGCTCATGCAGATGAAATTAACCTCTGCCTTATCCTTCCTCTCAAAGAAATGTCTGTCTTCACACATCCAGTTTCTTGGAAGGGGGAGGTGGGGCTGAGAACGCTTTCCATAGATGACTGTTTATTGAACTTCATAATCATCTTCCTTGAAGAGGAACAGCAGATGTGTGTACCGTAACAAAGTACCAGGATCAGTAACCTTTGAAAATTTGATTTAGCATGTCGTAGGGAAAACGTTAGTTTAAACAAGTTCAGGAAAGCCAAATGAAGGCTCTTTCCTGAGTGCTATTCAGGTCCTCTCTGCATGGTCATCACTCCACATTCTTCATTAAATGTGCTGTTTGTTGCACCACAACGCATTGAAGGCCACCAAGCTCTCAGGGTTTGTATGTAGATAGCAGAAATTGGAAAAAAAGCACATGCTAAGGAGGCACTTAAACACTGAACTAAATTGTAGCCTTTCTTGTGGTTCTGTGCATGCTAGCATAGGTGGGGTTTGGGGCCGAGGGTTTGTTTTTTCTTCTGGTTTGATTTTTTTTTTTTTCCCCTCAGTTTCAGAGTGGGTATAGAGGGATTTTTTTAAAAAAAATGTTTCTAGTATGATAATTCTGTGTGTGCGTCAGGAAATGAAAGCCTTTTGCTGAAAACAAACAGAGAAAATTATAGTCCCAGGAGAGAATAACTTTGGAAATCAATATGCAACTGAGGGTAAGAATTCTCATCAAGTTAAACGCTGCTATCGCAGTGTTCTCCTTGCCCTACTGAGCTGGGGAATCTCATTCTCCATCAGAGTTCACTAGGTAAGATTGGAAAGATTATGTCACTTCTATAATTTTCTGTGTGTTATGTCATAAATGTAATGAACATTGTCACAATTTTTTTTTCGAATCTTTGCTATTACAATATAGGTTTTATCTAAAACAAGAGTAATGGTTGTAGTTGGAAGCTTAAACAATTCTGTCTGGAGTACAGTCATTGTATTCATTTAAATTTATGTTTAGCCTCTCATTATGGAAATTCTTAATTTCTGCTGAAAGCATGTGATCTGAACAGTCTTTAATTCTTGACAATGTCATTACTGGATTGGTTATGGAAGCAACAGCATGGCCTGACAGCCTTTTTTTCCCCCAAACCCTGAGCGCTGGATGTGCTATATCAGCATTTTGAGAGTACCTAGGAAAATAGGTTAGAAGCACATCATTCAAATGTTTTTAACCTTTTAGCATGACCCTTGGGTAGCTGCTGGGCTTAGGTTTGCTTTTCTCCCCCAGTTATTTCAGGATAGCTTGTACAAGTAGTGCTTTTTCTCTAGGGAAGATCCCTCTTGTGAAAACCATGCATGCACTCAAGGGGTAGAATTCAGCTGATATATTTGAACTGGACACTTTTTATTTAGAGCTGCAGAGATAAAGTAGTCTGCTGACATGCTAAGCTTTTCCTAGAGTCACATTACAGACCAATGAATGACATGGCAGTAACTCAGGGTTTGTTGGAAGGATAGCAGAATATTTGTGCTGTCTTTGCTGGGGCATTGGTGCACCAAAGCATGGCAATGGATACTGCCATCTCTAAAGGTGTATAGCGAAGGTGAAGTCTGCACAAAAAGAGCATGAGTTCAAAGCAGATTTTGGGGAGTGGTAAGCCTTCTAAGTCAGATCAGGCAAGGGGAGAAAAGTTCCTGAGGAAATACATGTTGTCCAATGAAGACAGACTGGCATGTTCAAAACCAGCATTATACCATGCAGGAATACGGGAATTCTTAAGCCAGAGGTTTGGCTTCTTTTATTTTTACAATTTCTTTAGCATTGTGTTCCATAGAATTACAAGCTTTTATCTTTTTAAATATTTACAACTTTTAAACAGGACAGTTGTCCAACTCCTTCTTCCTTGAGCACTAATTAACAGTAAAACAATAAAGCCTGGTAGCAAGAAAGACAAATGGAAGGATGGAAGGATTGACAAATGCAGAAAGTAAAAAAATCCAAACCTTAAAATGTTGTTCTCTTAAGAAAGTAAACTGATAACAAAATCAGTAAATGGAATGATGTTGCATTTAGCGTCACTCTAATTGCAGAGACAAAACTGAGTCAGGTGTCCTGTGTCAGTCAAACTTTGATAAACAGAAAGATTCCTTTAAGTGGTGACAAATGTATATTTGAAGTGATGTGTACGACATGAATTCACAATACAGTTGCAAAATTATTTGCCTATTCAGTCTTTTAATTTGGCAGGAAAAGCAGATGCTGGGTTTCAGGACATGAGCTAGTTAAGATGTCAGTGACTGCAGTGATAAGTTAGCTCATCTTTCCTTACACAGAGAGAAGGTGAAACATCCAGTTGTCACACAAGGAAGATGTTTATTACCACATCTCCTCTTCATCTATGCAACAGAAGGATTCTTCCTGTTTCTGCTGCCATACTAACTGTAAATGTATTGATCCTTTGGAATTTAAAGCTCTGATTTTTCTTTTTTTCATTCCTCTTGTTCTTGTGATTTGCCCTTCACAGGTGAAATATCTTCTCAGTGTTTACAAATATAACAGGCATTAACATTTGTCTTGTAAATATTGTAATATTGTCATTGTAAATATTTGTCTTATTCAAGTTCTCCAGAGGTGTGAGCTCATTTTGTACATCTTCACCTCCAGTTAACAGCCCACTCACACTCCTCTGTGTGCCAGGGTGGTCTACTCCCCTCTGGCATGTGCCAGTCCCACATCGTGTTGGTCCCTCCATGCATCCGCTATTAAAAAACTTACTGAATGACAGTAATGGAGAGAACAATGGGCTATTACAGGATGTTCAAAACAGGGTCATTACAGTATAATTTCTTGTGCAATCATGTTATGAACTAGCTTCATATTTACCAGCTTGTTTCATTTGTCAGCACCCTATTATTAATTAGCATTGTAAGGCTATGAACTGCCTGTTTTCTAACACAGGTCAATTCGATGGAATAAAATCTTTATCTAATAACTCTGTGGAAAGCTGATTATTTTCAATATTTATAATAAATGTATAGATTTTCTAAGTATTCAGTTTTTATTTACCATCATTGGTAAAGAGAAATAAAAAGCCAGGAATTTTTTTCACTGTGAAACTACAAATTAGCTCTAATGTACTTAGCAAAATGAAGCTTATGATGGGCCATTGTATTTGAAAGTTTAGATCATTTAAAAGAAAAATATTTTGCTTTTGAAGTTTGAAAAGAAAGCAGTTTATTCACAGTACTGCTTACTGACATAGAGAGTGTTTTCCATCATTTCCAACACTCGGAATCCAAATGTTGAGTTTGATCTAAAAGGTGAAGGTAAGAAACAGCACCTAGTAGAAGCAACTGTGGACTGTTTCTGTGACGTGTGTGATCAAATTAACCATTCTCTAGCTGAAAGACACTCACTAATGGGCACAGTTGTAAACATTTGAGCAGGTTTCCAGCCAATCTGGAACAAGGAGTTTAAGCAAGAGAGGGGTCAGTCAGATTTGTCAAGATGTGAATTTGGGATTGGAATCCAGGGATTAATAGAATAGACCAGAAACCAGTCCACAGGGATTTGGGATGCTGATGAATACTGCATTTGTTTTCAGTGTTGTATGAAAATATCTCAATTTTTAATCAAGACACATCATTTTCTTAGATGTGAACACGGTCCTCTGTGTGTTCTTGGAATAAACACAGCCCAGTTTGGAATATTTGGCTATATTTATGTAACAGAGTCTAACAAATGGAAAACTAAGGGTACTGTAGGTCACAATTGAGGTTAGCAGAGCCGTGAGGGGGAAGTCCGGCAGCTGAATATCCTACAGCATGTGTCAGTGCTGCCTTCCTTTGCATGCAAGCAAAATGGGGGTGGGGAAATTGGCCACAACAGGAATATACATGTGAGCCTGGTTCTTGCAGAGTAAGAAACATATTAACTGGCATGAAGTGTCAGTGGATGAGATTTGAATTTATGCTACTCATCAAAAGCTTTTCCAAGCTGTGTAGCTTTTGTCTAGTTTGAGAAATGACTCATTAGAGACCAACCATTTTTCTTCAGCTCCATTTGGTTTTGAGTCTTCAGTCCTACAAAAGGCTTGAAGTCCCAAGTTGCATACTTACACAGTCCACATACTTAGTGGAACTGTATGGATGATATTCAGCGCACAAAACAAGGCCAAAGGTTTGCAAGTCCAGCAACAATTAAAAGGGAATTATAAGGGAGGGGGGGAAATCTGGTGACCAGCAAGAAAATATTGAAGAGAAAGTGTGTGTCAGAGAAAATGTGTTTTATCCACTGGGTCCACACCACTACTACTTTTGAATAGTAGAGAGTGCTAAGTTGTTATTTACCACACCTAATGCTATTTGTATTTGTTTAACAAAAAATATTAATGTATCACTTGGTATAGGAAGGACACTGCTTCATGTAAAAATAAAGCAACTAATTAAGACAAATCAACAATATTTATGTCACAATTAGCTGTGGTTTAAGGTGTTCCTAAAACATCACATGATCTTGTGTGCATGTATACAAGCAGCTTTTTGAACTGAAAAAGCTCCAAGAAAAATATGTGGATTTCCAGAATCCATTTGTAACTCTTTTAAGCAGCCACTTAAATATTCAGAGCATTAAACATGGCAAAAGGATTACATGTGATGATTTTTCTTAAGCTGAGTTTTTCTTAGAGGGTGACCATTTGAAAGAACACTAATTTCCTGTGCGTGTGTCATGCCAACACAGGGACCACAAATGTGGTTAAAAATAATTTCTTTTATGTTTCCAAAGGGGTAACCTGCAACTGATTGCATTATATTGACTAGAGAGAGAGGTTGTAAGCATACTTTATTTGGAAATAAATTAGTTCCAGTCCTTATAGAGGGGGATGAACTCTGTTACAGACAGATAGTTGTTTTGGGACACTGGGCATTTGGTTAACAGCTTCCAGTGTTTGAAGGTGTTATGGGTCATATGGATTCTGTGTGTTTGTGGCTCTTTGGGTTTAACAGGAAGGTCACCAAGTTATCGAGCAACTGCTGTTTGAAGAGATTCCACTGCCTTTCCTGCCTCACTCTTGCAGAACCTCAGCTTGCAAAGAGAAAACACTGTTGCTTTGGGGAATTTGCCATTATCTAGACATTGTTTTCTAGCTAAAAAAAAAGAGATTGAAGTGTAATTTTTGTTCTCCTTTCCTTTTGTATTCCATCTGATCCTGTTGACTTGCTTTTCATCTATCATAATCTCTGTGTAGTAACCAAATGTGTCTTCGCTCCATGCTTTTTCTGTGCTCTGAGTCTTGGGCTGCTGCATTCCAAAGCTGTCTGTATCCACAAATCTTTAGAAGGGTTTCCACCTCTCTGCAATCCTCTCAAAGAACTTACTCTTCTCTGCCCATAAAACCTGAGAGTATATGTTGTAATAGAAGGACCCTTGCTCAACATACCTAATACAAAGGGTGGTTGAGCCTGCAACCTCCTTCCCCCAGTAGACCTTTTAGCTAACTTGGCTGCATGAGAGAATACTTACCAGAACATCTGCTTCTAAGTTGCCTCTCTTGCATAGAAGTGCAAGATACGCATGTGGAAATTCTAGTTATGTCATTGTTTGCAGGAACGTAACTGCCACTATTTTTCATAGAATCATAGAATTTAGGGGTTGGAATGGACCTTACAGATCATCTAGTCCCAACCCCCTGCCATGGGCAGGGACACCTCCTCACTAGATCAGGTTGCTCAAGGCCTCATCCAGTCTGGCCTTGAACACTGCCAGGGTTGGGGCAGCCACAACTTCCCTGGGCAACCTGAGCTAGTGTCTCACCCCCCTTATACTAAAAAACTTTTTTCTGACATCCAGCCTAGCCTTTTCCTCCAGCCAGCATTAAGGAGTAACAGAAAATCAGTTGTGGGTTGGCTTTTTTCCCCCTTCCAAAATGTAACAAACATGTTATTGTTACTGATAGGTAACCTTTGCGACATCCTGTTTTATTTACCAGCCGTATCTGTAATCTGCAGGAATCCTGTGTGCAAAGTCACAACACAGTGCTCAAGACAGACAGAAATCCTTGATCTTTATTAGAAAACCATTTGGTATCAAACTGAATAAAGCTGTGACTCCTATCAGGTGTTTGTTTTAAATAGCACCAAGTAATACCTTTTTGAAATAAAAGGGTGAAGTGATTCAAAGTAAATCAGAGTTCTCTTGTGTCTTCCCCAAAATTCAGGCTGTATCACATTGTGCATTGACAAGAAATGGGCAAGGAGAGTTTTGTTCCTGATCCCTCTCTGTGTTCACACACCTCTGCAGTTTCTACTCATTTGCTGGAGTTGGAATCCAAGTACAGAAATCCAATGGAAAAAGGCTTCTCTTGCTTTATTTCTGGCTGACTTGTAACCTGGGAGTATTTAAAACATCATCCTGTTCTCATGAGATTTCTGTGCAGATTTCCAACAAGTCCAGAACATTATCCAAAGAAGTGTAGAAATGTACAATCACAAAATTACAGCAGAGCTGTGGTTCAGTTTTTTGGTTTGGTGTGGTTTTGTCAGGGTGATTATTTTTGGCTTTGAGGTTGGGGTTTTTTTCACTGCTATACTTCCCTTGTCACTTTTTATATAAAGACACTGCATAATTTGATCTGTTTCCTTGTCCCTTTCCCTTGTTAATAATTTTTTATTCAGATTGATCAATCTCAATTCTAGTGTCTTTTTTTTTATATACAGCAGCCTGTTAAACTGGAGGGTGGTGGGAGTTCTGCAGACTGAACTACAGAACCAGTTCATACTAATTGTCTAAATAATTAATCTAACTGGATTCCTAATGAAGATTAACTCAAATTGGTGTGGATGTACTGTATTTGCTTAGTTTCAGGGAGATTTAATACAGAGTTTCATGCTATTGTTATATTAAATTGTCCTTACACACAAATCTTTGCTAGATGGAAATGTTTCATAGTTTTAGACACAGTCCACTATGTAGTTCAAATATTATTCCAGAAGTACAATATGTACAAAATACTTCTGCAAAAGCTCTGCATTAGAGCCATGGGCACCATGAGCAAACAGCTTGTTTGCTAGACAGTATAGGTGAAACAATTTTTGGTGCTGTTGCTGTTCGTATTCAGCAGTAATTAATTCCATGGCTTGAACAAGAGTGCTCAGAGACCATGTTATCATTCTAGCTGAGTCCTGCCAAGCAGCTGGTGCTGTTTCTTGTTTTTGTTTTTTTTTCTCAGGGAAGTAGGATTGAGCTCACTGGAAATGTTTCTCATCTTTCGCTGATAGAAATCAGTAAACATAATAATTCAAAGCAAAACACATTTGACATACACAAACTATATGGAAAAATATATATTTTCCAGGGGTGACTTCATTCTGGAGTAGGTAAACTTATAAGATAATTTATTTATGACATTGGCATCCATATTCTCCTAAAATAAAGTTTGATAATCAGAGAAATTTGAATTAATTAGCCATTAGGAGGAAAAACTTTTTATCTATGTGATGATGAGTGTGAGGGAGGAAAACATTAGTCAGTACAGCTTGTGACCACAGAATGTATTAGGATGCTCCTTTAGAGTTTATTATTTACATACTGTTGCAGCTACTCTGAAGAAATATTTGCATATAAGAACAATGTTAATGAGATTCCTGTATTAGGTGAGAGACTTAGGAAAAGATATTCACTCTGAGGGGGAAAATCCAGCTCTTGGTAGTGTTTTTTTGCACTGAGCAGACCTGTGCTAACATCTTTGTATCAGTCTTAATTCAGGCAGCATTAATAAGTTTAGCTTCAAAACTGTACTTACTGGATAAATTCTCGTGCCTGTGTGCGCAATGTGGAGGAACTTACTTGTGTTTGGAGGAACATTAATGGCCTATCCTACTATGTAGCTACTTATTTGATGAACTGAATTTGTTCACAAATGACCGGTCTTTGGGCTTAGCCTCAGCCCCCTCCCACCCTGCCTGTTACAGATTTGTACAGAATCTTTCTATCCATTTAATGTGCAGTACAAACAGCATAATGGAAACTATGTGCCTCCAAAATAAGTCAGGGCAGAGAGGACTTGCTACTAATAGTCTGTTCTCAAGCTGGAGCAAGTTGGAAATGGTTTGGTATGTGCTTGCATTTGCTGATAAACTTGATTTTGTCTTCCTTTTAACTTGTGAATTGGCTTCTGTCTATTGCACCTAACTGAGTCAGTAGCTTAGTTTTTACGAATTGTAAGTGGTTATCAGGTAACTTTTATAACACAAGGACCAGAAATTTTCAGGCTTAAACAGTTTTAAGCTGCCAGTGGTCTATACATGATCATGCTGTATATTCATACCATATTCTATACGTATTTATACCTTGCAACTGTAGCTGTAGCTTGAGAAAGTTGTAAAACTGGCAAACATGCCAAGTCTCCAAGAAACTAAAGAAAATGCATGAGCTTGTTTCCACATACTGGGAGTGAGCTCTCTTTTTCCCACTGTCACCTTCTCTCCCATCCTGAGGTTTATTTTTTTTTTTCAGTTTTTTAAAGTTTGGCTCCAGAACAAATTGCTCATAAGACCAATTAATGTTGTGGAAACAGATGTTTTTGATTTGTTAGCAGTGACATGTTGTTTTCAGGGATCAGAATATTTTAGAGACCAGGATATTATATTTTTGTTATGCTATTCAAGTTTTCCATTTGTTTTAGAATACTTAATGCCATTTCACAGATATAATTGAACTGGAACCTTTATACTAAAGATTGAGGATTTCTCATATTGAATCAGATCTAGGCCAGTGAGCTTTAGTATCCTTCTTTTGACTTCTGTGTGTACCCTTGGTGCTTCCTGAAATGAAAACAAAATGTAAAAATGTATTCATCACCTTAAGAAACTGAATATTTTTTGTTAACAATAATTTGCATTAAGAAGTAGTAATTTCTCCTTGATAGTCTTGGAAATTACTTAGTACTCTGAAGCTTTTGTATCTTTATCTAACTACAAATTTAGCTAACCAAGATAATATAATATTATCCAGATTTGAAAAAAAGCTGGTGACTGAAAGCAGTCAAATGAAAGATCTTTAGTGTTTATGTAAGCTATATGCTGTGCTATATAAAGTAGCACCGTATTTTTATAATTATCTGCCATTAATTGTGTTGACTTCCTTCTCCTCCTAGAATTAGCACAGAAAGGAAGGCATACTTCGTGGTTTGATGTTTTCTGTAAAGTCTTCATCAACAACAACTCCCTAACTTTCTTTTTTACTTCACTAAAATTTACTTGCTCATAAATGTTGTTTGTCATAGTGGCAAAATTCCCATTTGCCAGCCAGGCAGTACACTTGCTGAGAGTACAACTTCAGTTCTCCAGGAATGGTGATGAAAGGTGTACAAAGATCATTTGAGCATCAAGATTATTGAGGGCAGGATCAGTATTTGCCAGCTGCTTTCATCTTGTCCTTTCCTGCATCAACATGAGAAGAGAATTGGATTAATAATGTTAGCATCAAGCTGCATTTGAATAATTTCTGATGCCCTCAGCATGGTAGTTCCATTTCCCTGAGTGTTGTTCCTCATGATGGTGTAAGGGGCAGTGGAGCATGGAGAAGGGCATAAGAAATATAATCACAGTTCCTGTAAGGAAGAAACTTAGCAGGGAAGAGTCATGATCACAGCCAGGCTTCTCCCAGGTCAAGAGAGCTGACAAGTCACAGAAGTCCTTAAGACGAGTAACACTGCAGAAGTAACATTGGGCAGTTAATTCCCGGTGTGTAATCACGTTGTGAGAAGTAGCACAAGGAGAATGATACACATGTGAAGACTCACATTTGGAGTTGCTTCAACAAGTCTGTCTCTGCAGTTAAATCAAAAGACCATGATGCAAATTAACTGTCGGATGTACATGAGAGAACTTACAGATTTTCACAGTTCCAAACAGTTCATGGCTCTTTAACAGTTGGATGGAAAATAAGCTGTCTTAAGAGTCTTAAGACTTTACTTTAGAAGTTGTAGACTTTTTTAATTTAGAGAGTTATACTTTCTTCCTTACATTAGTTTTAGTACAAATAAGAAATAATGTGCAATAACACTGAAAGCTCTTGAAGCATTGCATGCCTTGGACATAAATGCAGCTAATACCGTAGAAGCACAGCTCTGGAGAACAAAATTCTGAAATCCACAGCTCAAATACTAGCTTTCTGTAATAGTTCCTTAGTTATCCCTCTGGGATGTGGGAGATATGGCTAGGACAAGGAATGCTAACAAACTTTAGGATGTAGCAGCAAGTACGTCATAGCAACTTTTGCCAAGAAACTAATCCAATCCCACAGTGATCATCTCCACCTATGTCAGAGTCTTAGAGGAGAGAAAGGATGTTGCTGAGAGAAATGCTCTTGAGCTATTTAATGGTAGAAAAGAGTGGTGATATGTAGATTTCCAATGAGAGTTTAGTATAAACCAAGTGATTTTGTTCAAGTTTGGTTTGGTTTTGGATTGGTTTTTTTGTGCCTGGAAGTCTGGAACTGGTTATCATAAAGAAAGTCTCAAATTACACTGGTCACATACGAAATACAAATGAAATGAAAGTGAAGTTAGGAATAGGCTTTTCAAGCCTATATTTTCCCCCAAGAAATACATTAGAATTACACAGTATAGCTTTCAGAGCTCACTGAGTGTATTGAGAAATAAAAAGTAATTAAAAATTGGTTTTTATAGAGTAGGAACCTCTTACTTGAAGTGTGGCATCTTTCATAAACAGAGCACATTTAATAGTTAAAATACAATTATACGAAGGCTCCATAAGCACACAGTGTGGTAATGGATGATGTTCCTAACACAGTTCACACTCTTTTGGCTGTTGGGATCTGCATTGTTAGGCTGCTGGCTGGGACTCAGGATATCCCTTACTGCTCTCAAAAAAATCTCTTGGGCCCTTAATTTCCAGCTGAACAGTCACTGAAGGTCCATGGAAGAGACCTTGAGCAAAACTTAGACCTAATGCAGCAATATGGATGCATCTTATTTATTTATTTATGTTTAGTGCTAGTTCTGTTTGGTCTTTTCAGCTCTTACTGTTGTGCTGAAAATACTTTATTTGAAAGAACTGACAGATTGTTCAAGGGACTATCTAGATGCACAGCTTGGTCTTATTTCATCAAAGAATGGCACTTCTCCTTGTATATGTATGTTTCTTCATCAAATTTGTCTCTATAAAATATATTTCCTTTGAACTCTTTTGGGAAGCAGAGAAAGACCTTGTGTGCTGCTTTTATAAGATTATACCTTCAGAGCTGCCATTTTTAGGACTGTTTGGCAAAGCTCAGCAGTGTCAATTAGAATCACAGAAACACGAATCTAAGCTCAACAGATAATGATATTGAAGTACAAATTATCCTTGATGTGAAATACCACCACCCTTTCCTCCACCTCCTCTCTGTACTTCAAGATCATTTGAATCTTTTGGTCACTTAAACTCTGGGAGGAGCTGTTTCCTGCAAGAGTGTCTGTGTAAACAGGACAAATTAAACAGAGGCTCATCTGCCCTAGTGACTGTACTATGATTGCGGTTGGTGGAAAACTGCACAAGTTGCATTTACAGTGTTCCTCAGTTGGCTTCTGGATGCTGATAACCAGGCCAGGACGATGTTCCAGCTTTGATGGGATCTCACCCAAAATTTTGCTAGTGCTCATCTGGTGTTGGGGTTTTTCTGAAAATTTTACTTACCAATTTGCCCTTTCTTTGCAGTCTTTGGAGGTGGTCCAGACCTTTTTTCTGAGGTGTTTGATTCTGCTCTGTGTATGTCATGACTTAGGGACTTCAGTGAAACTGCTGGGAAACCCAAATCACAAACATGCTGTGTATTTTTTATTCTTCATCAGATTTTAATTTTGACTTTTTTTGATGTGAGTTTGAGGGGTTTATGTTTTTGCTGTTGTGTTTGGGGGCTTTGTTTGCTTTTTTGTTTTTAATTTCTCCTGCTCCTTCAGTTCAGCTGTTGTAAGGAAGCAATTAATAGGGAAAGGATTTGTAGTGTTAAATATTTGGGGTGTGATGTGACTACCCAGTGCTCAGGCATCTGCTGCTTACTGGGAAGCCCACTAGGCCTGGCTGTGTCCATACAGGATACCCCAGAGACGTCAGGGACAGGTCTAGGAAATCTCTTACACCCCCGAGGCATTGCAAAGGGCACTGAGAGCCTATGTGAGGGCCAGTGAACTTAGCCTTTGGTTTTGAACTCTCCCATTACCTATACAGGTGAGGAGGAGGAGCATTGGCAAAATGTAGGATGTATATGTAGTTTTTACAACCATAGTGTAAATGGAGGTAATAGTAGGGATTGATTGTGCCCCTAGCAGTTTGTGGAAAAATCAAAATGAGAGATGGGGTTTATTTCTGATGCCTTTGTACTTTCTGCAACATTCATATGTGGTGTTCACCTTTTGCTATTGTAAAAGATCAGTTAAAAATCAAAAGGATGATCATGATTAACTAGGTAGGTCCATTTCCACCGCACTAGCACTGTTGTGGATGTCCCCAGGGTATTTTTTTGGAGATTAAAGTTGTTAATGGTGTTGGTACTTGGAAAGTTATAATTAGCTTCTGCAGTTAACACCCTTTCATTTCTATTGTTTTGTTTTGAGTGAAGAGATTTGAGAATTCCTTGGTGTACTGTGACTACTATGAATAAACTTCCCCAGCTAAGAGGACTGCAAAGTTCTTCAAAATCACTGTTAGTCTGAGTGCTTCGAAGTCTAAATGAAGGCTGGGATCTTATGTCTGCAGCTTTTTAGAATTGTTACTCAGTAACAAGTAATGATCAGATAGTTTTTGAATCCGCTGTGGTGTAACATGGGTATCTAGATCTAACACATTATGCATGCAATTTTAATGTAAGTTGTATTCTATTTTACACTGTAATATTTTTCACATTTTTATCTAGGAATACATTCTTTCTCAAGTAAGTTTCTCACAGTCCCTGTCCTTCCTTAACATTCTTGTCCTCTGGCACATGTTTAATAGGTCAGGCTACTTATTCATTGTAGTTCATTTGGCACCATAATTGTATAAATTATAATACTAATAATGAAACAGTGAGATTGGCTGCTGTCACTAGTTGATCACTTTTAAAATCAGGAAGTAGTTTAAACCTAATTTATTTCAGGTGCTTTTATTTTGACTGGGGTGCAGTGGAGATTCTCATCTGTTATGATGGCTTGATTAAGAGCTGTGATTCCTTTGTGGTTATGTATCTAGGAATAGATTTCTAATTCCTGTAAGGCCATTATGGGAGAAATGAAGGAATCAGGAAAATCAGGTGTTTCAGTCACCTTTATTAATGCCTGTCTATTGTAGGTGACTGTCATTTAATGGAATTACAGCACTAGTGTTTCATTACACTTTACTGCAAAGTAGGAGTCTTCAGTTACCAGTTGAAAATGTCAAGTAGTACAGAATGTGAAGATATATCTGTTTGGTTATTGGGGCATATCATCTAAGTCACTATTTAGATGACTGAAAAAACTGACACCCATGGTGCTGCTATATGCAGTTCAGTCTGTAGGGTGAGTGCTTGAAACGGGTGGCAAGAGATTAGAAAGGGATAGAGCTGGATAAAGGAAGTCACTTTAGGTCATGGTTATACCTTCACTGTATGGGAAGAGTCTACTCTTCTTAGCTGTAAAGAGTGTGTTCAGGTAGATGTCTCATTTGAGTAACTCTTAACACTGGGAATTTCTTGTGGGAGATGTTCTTTACAACTCAGCAGCTGAAGTGTCCCTAGCAAGGGACAATTAATGGCCAAACTATAGCCTGAGAACAGATTTTTGTTCTGAGACTGGCAGGTGAGTACAATTATAGGTGAAACACTGGTGTAGATGATGAATGACTTATAATTTATTAGCAGAAATATTGGTTTATATTTTCCTTACTTTTCCTTGGTCTATGTTCTCTCTAACCTAACCCAAGGACTTTTACTCTCTATTTGCAATCCCTTTGATAACAATCTCTACAGAAATGGATGGTAAATCCAGTGCTAATTGCTGAATGGATATTTAAACTTCAGTTGTGATACAACATGCAAAGTGGTGATGAGCAAATCACTTAAAATTTCCTTTTTTTTTTCCTCAGACATTTTAGGGGTTTTGTTCCCTATGGCCTTGAAAATTAGGCTGTTAGTTTTTGCAGGCTTCTCAAAAACTATAAATCAAAGTAGTCTAATTCTAAACACTACACTTCTCACCAGTATTCTCTCCTACAGAGAAGGAAAATTATATCTGTATTAGAAGTTGACATTTAGATTCCAAGGACTGTCTGTCAGACACAAAGCTGGTTAAAATGCTTCCCACATTAGGTATGTCTGTAAGAGCCAGACATTGCTTAAAAATTCTTTCAACCAAACCCTTACTGAAGATATCAACAGACTCTCAACTTTTTGATTCAGCATCAGTATTTTTAATTCTCTTACTCTCATCTTCTCTTTATGTTCTTTCTTTGTGTTTCTCTATGACCTTAAAGAAAGAGGTATGTTGCAGGGAGGGTTGGAATTTCTTTGCCTTCATTTTAGAATTGAACCCATTTTCTTCATAGTGTAATGATTCTACATTTGGTAGCACTATAGAATTTCAGTAGCTGATTTGGCTCCCACGTTTGGATTTGTCTGAATTTCCCATCAGTTTGATAGTCTGACTTTCAACAGATGTTTTAGGGTCATCCTCCTTGTGATGTCTGACCCTCAGAGATGACCAGCCAAGTTAGGTTCAGAGTTCAGATCTCTGGGTGGTGGCCACTGCAGATTTAAATTTCTCAGTTCCTAAAAAACACTCATCAGAGGTTTAATTCTGTTTTTCAAAGCCTTGTAGTGGTGGAATTAAACCACTTGAGGATCAACAATGACTTTGAAGTTAGAAGTTGTCTGATAGCAATGGCACAAGAATGAATTTACTTATTCTGGTGGTTGCAAATGATGCTTACTGATATCTCAACATCTTACGGAGTTACTGTCTGGGAAATAATGTCTTTTGGAGTAGGAAAACCAAATACACCTAAAGTTATTAGTGTCCCTCTTGACCAGGTGTGTATCTGATCTGTTTTACTATTTGCTTACACAAAGCAAAAGGTACTTTGCTTCCTAGTATATAAAATGTTTCTGTGATCTCTAGAATAATTATTGCCATCATTAAAATTCCACTAGTTTTGGAATGATGTGCAACAACTGTTTAGCAGTGCCCAGTCAGTAAAGACTTGGGATGTTGCAAAAGAAAGCAAATAATAAAAATGATTTTATGATTTTTGTACACTTTCTGTATTGAGCAGTAATAACAAGTACTTGTGCAGTATTTGTTTTCTAATACTCTCCTGAGACAGGGGAATGTGTTTACTGTCTGGGGAGGAAACCAAACAGGTTTTATTCCTCCAATTTTTTTGTTCTTCTAAATAGCCTGGAGATGTTGGGACAATGAGAAGTTAGCTCATGGAATATCACATGTTCTTGGTGTGGTGTACACCTGTAGCCAAGCATTTTAATTTCTGTAAAACTATTTACAGGGTCCGCGAGACAGGTACCTGTTATGAAATTCATCTGCTAGCAAGACTCGCATCCAGTTAAGATTTAGGACAAAAATTTTGTGTCTGTTTTTGGCCCAGTTTGTGTATGTTATCGATAAAGCACTAGATAGCTCCTTTGGAAAAACAAAGCACTGTTTTTACAGCTTCAGAAGAGAACAAAATTCTCTCTCCAGCACATATGCTGATTAATTCACAATATCACATGCATTACCTGCTTGTTTCAGCAAATATCCTGCTCTATCAACAGCAGGAGGAAGCCAATGCAGAGAAATCTGGATTTCACCAAAGGAAGCTTGGCATAAGCTACCAGGGTAGAAATAAATGCAGGAGATTTTTTGTTTTTCTGAATGGTTCCCTCACATGGAACCAGTTGGGTGATGTTGTTTCCGTTGGCTCCAGCAATGTCAAGGCCATTGATGATGAAAAGTTTTGTACTGGTTTTCCCCACTGCTTGGAAAATTGTCTCTCCCCTCCTCCCCCCCCTTCAACAAAATCTCTGCCAAGCAAGCAGCTGTGAACAAAATTTCTCAGCAAGATGAATTTGGATTTTCTCATTCTCTTTGGAGCAGAATGCACAAGTACAGCTTTGACAGGGCAACAGTTTAGGGGTGCAAGTCCAGACTTTCTGAATGAGATGTGTGTGCATGAAATGGATGAGCCTTTTAAGGTGTCTTATGAAGTTAGAGGGTACAGGAAAAAAATTATAAAGTGTGTGTAAAGGTGGGGGTTTTTTTCCATAGGGACTTTTGGTACCTCAGTCTGAGGTAAGTAATGCCTGCAAGCTTGATGTCCAAACTGTGTCAAAGTCAGTTAGCCAAACTAATGAATATGAGTTCTGTCCTGCAGAGCAATGGCAGGGTCTGGTCTGTAGAATTACAAACTCTGTTGAACATGTTTTAACTTAATTTTGGTAGACAACCTTATAAAAGCTTGCCATCAAATTCCATGCATTTTGTTTCTGCCAGGGTGTTTTTTTCTGGAGCATGAAATCACTGTGAGGCTTCTGGGTTTTATTTTTCTCAAGGCAAATAACTGCAGGATGTGAGTGTGCAGAAAATATGGACACCTATGTTAAAGCTGCCTAATATTTTCCATGCTTGCAGTGAAAATTTTCACTTGCTTGCAATTTTGACATGATTGAACTGAGATTTTCCATTACATGTTTCTGCCTTTATATTATTATTATTACATTTGTAGGGGCAAATAATGTGCTTAAGTGTGTAAATTATGCATTAATGAATTTTATATGTAACTCAAGACCAGAATAGCTGTGCTTGATACTCGTTCCTCTGCTGTAGCTGTAATGCTTGTAATGTTTTATTACATTTGATATGTAATATTTCATCTTCATGAAGTACCTTTTCCAAGTATGATTCGCGTTCATCAAGGCGGTGATTTTTGTGTCAAATTTGTGTAATATTTTTAATGTGCATAGTATTTTATTGTGGTTTTCATTCAGGTAAGTCAGGGCAGAATACTGCAAAAGGATATGGAAAAGTCTGTTTGTAATTAAAGGAACACTAATTGGACTTCGGGGACTGTGTGTAAGATACACTAGTCTTTCCCACGGCCACACCCTGAGCATATGATCTTCAACTGAATTCATGGAAACATTCACACTGCTTCCTACAGATTGCAGCTGGCAGTGTCTGTAAAATCTCTGCTTCACAAAGAGCAGAGGCTTTTATGTGATAATGTGCAATGATACATTTCATTCTGCTGCACTGTTGCTATCCAGCTATGTGAAACGGATGGAATGCATTGCAAAAGGACCACAATATGCTGTGCAATTATGCAATAACACCAAAATTCTAGCAGTGCTCATCCTTGCAGCTCTCATTCAGTGCGTGACTGTCAAATATGTGTGTGGCTTACAGCCTGCATGCCAGTGGGATTGTTAGATCACCCACCAACTGCTTTGGCTATTGCAAACTTTACACTTCTTTCGCAGCAGTATAAGCTCTGCAAGCAGAATTTTTCAGTACAGAATCACTTTTCTAGTAGCAGCATGAAAATGTAATAGGATGTCGACTGAAGTGTAACGCCAGATAGACCTGTGCCAGTCTAGTTTTCAGCAGTCTCTGGTGTTTCAAAGAATGAATTAAGATTTTGCAAAAGACAATTGATGGACAAAACTGAAAACCAGGAAAGGGTTAGCTTCTTACTTTCAGGTAAGGACAGATGTATACAATTTCAGGTAAGGATTGATGTATACACTTTCAGGTGGAAGCAATTTTGCCCAAGTGGTATTTCAGAAAAGGTATAGGAATGCATTCTATCAGTTAGTGCTAAATTAAATGTATTATTTCAGTTAGTTTGCTCAGATACTCTTATTCAGCCTAAAAGACTGAGCTCATGTAGAAGAGAAATTAGTCTTTTAAAAATAAATGTCAAAGATAGTTGATAAAGATCACCACTCAAATGTGTTCTGGGTGGTTGAATATGGCTTTACCTGTCCAAACAGTCATCAGTGCCTTTGGGGGAGTGTATGGAACACAAGAAAAGTTGAGACTCTTGTGTTGATGCTGGTGCCAGTTGTTTTGTGTCCTCTATATACACTTTCCAATCAGAATGAGGAATGCGTAGGGTAATCCTGTGAGAGGTCACTGTAGTCATGTGGTAGCAGTTTGCTTCTGTTCAAAGGATCTTGCTTCTCATTCTGTTAAGCTGGTTAGTGAATTGCTTTGATACTGTCATTGGCTTTTAAACTGACAGCACCTCTGGCAAAACAAGTGTTTCTTTCCTGCTGGATGCTTCAGTCTGTGTCAGAGTTGTGCTTGTGTTAATATTCCTGTGCAGGGTGTGGATGAAGCTGAAGGGAATTCCCATTTAGAAGACTTTGAAGCATTGATGGATGATACTTTCTTCAGTTTGTCAACACTAATGCACTAGTGTTAACTCAGATTGATGGAAAATGATGTTAGTGTAAGATAAAACTGGTTATGGCAATATCTTGGTACATATCCTCATTTGAAAGAAATATGGGTAAAGGATAGAAAATCTTTTATCACTCTGCCTACCTTAAGATGATTTCTGCAACTAGTTTGTGAGGAGAAGAGATACATATAAAAAGGAAAGCTCTGGTTGTAAATGTGGACATAAAACTTTGACATTGTTGTGTTCTTAATCTGTCCTTTGAATATGTGCATGCATTCTTTTGTGTCATTAGAAGTCGTTCACAAGCCTTTGCCCTTCTTCACAGTGCTGACTATAGACCCATGGAAGTCAAGACCTGTGTCTGTGTGGGTCTCAAGATGTGCATATACCAGTGTGCAGTCATAGACTTTTAAGACTATATAGAAGGCAATTTCTTTCCATACCTGTGGTTTAAATTTCTTGAGTCTCACAAACTCCTTCATGGCTAAGATACTTTCTGTGAGCCAAATTTAAACCACTTACTGTAAAAAAGCCATTTCAGGAAAACAACAGATGAAAAAATATAGGAGAGATGGGAAATATCTGCAGCTAATTTAAGCAAAGGAGACAAGGTGCAGAACAGCAGAATTCAAAATGTTGGTTTTGGCTGCTGCTTGTTCTTGGCTTTTCTACAGGATGGATTAGTAGTTTTGATAATTTAGCACAGTATAACATGTATTGTCTAATATTCAAAGGGTGAAATATTCCAGAGCTTGCACTTTTGGCTTCTGGCATGTGAAATTTTGAATTTAAGAGGAAATGTTCTGAACTGTGGTGACTTAAGCTGACCTGGTAAAGGCTTTGAAGTAGCTGCTGGTTTATTTTGTTCTGAAGCTGAATTTTTCTAAAGTTGTCTTAAATTTACCTGAACTCTTTTGGTATAGTAAATGTATCAGAAATATCCTATGAGAGAAAAATGTTGCTATTTGACATGAACTTCACATCCTTAGCCAGACAAAAATTATTGCTGGTGAAGAGAAAACTGCTTTGGGGATATTTTTGTTCTCTGTATTATGTTTTGGGTTTTGTTGGGGTTTTTGGTTGTTTATTGAGTTTTGGGGTTATTTTTAGGGAAGAGAAAGAAATACAACACAAAATTATATGACCATAGTGCTCCTGTCGTTTCCATGAAGGGTTTGTCTATATTTGGTTCATCAGTTCTGTTCAAGTCATTGACCAATGGTGAACCCAAAGTTACAACACCGGTTCCAATGCAGTTTATGCTGGCATAAGCAGTTCCCTTTCCTGGCCACCTGCTCCCTCTCCATCCTGCCCCCTGGACCTGCATGGTCTACCTGAAAATTGAGAATTTCTTTTTAACAATCGTATTTTAAAGCTTTATAACTCTGTAACTTAATAAGAATATATTTGTGCATATTCCAGTGTAAATATTCAAATTTCTAAATGTGAATCTGGAGGAACTGGTGTAAAATCTGAAAAATACAGAAGTCCTGGTTTATTTTGCTCTAACCCATTCTCTCATTCCCATTACCTTGTCATGACCTTGAGAAAAGTCCCTGAACTGTGGAAATACTGTTCTTGTAAAATTAGCATGTGTCAATGAAGAAATAAGAAAAAGCTTTTAAAACTCAGCCAGTTGAGAAAATGACTTCATGCCATAAACATTTTCACAAAGAAACTTTTGGATCTGTTTTGGCTTGTTAAACAGCATCAGAGTCATTCAAATAAAAAACACTGGCTGAAAGGGGTACACAGAACGGCAGTTCACTCTCTGCAGCTTTTAAACAGCAGTGCCTGGGAAAAAAACACTTCAGACATCTGAACAAGGTTGTTTTTTCACAAGTGTTAAGGTCAATTTGATGAATTCATAAACTCATACTGACATTGTTTTAACTCAAAACAAATAATATTGCTTGAAGGTGGAGGAATATACCATATTTTTCACATATATCACAGAATGTGTCAAGTTGAAAGGGATCACAAGCTCATTAAGTCCATCTCCCTGCTCCTTGCAGGACTACCTAAAACTGAATCATATATGTAAGACTATTGTCCATATATAATTGTATCATTGTAATGATTTCTTTTTTTTCAGGTTATGTTTTTGTTGTCACTGTAGCAGGTGCTTGATGATGAAAGCATTTTTGTTTTCTCTAAATTGGGGCACATGCTTAGGGTCCTCTGTTTTCTCCCTTAGAGACACAGCATGGAAGTCAATATCTGCTCTCATTCAAGGACTATTCTCACACCCTTCAGAGATCTGGAGGCCTCTCCTAAAATCTTTAAGATACCCACTGATATGAATATGCTTCTGGAATGAAGTAGTAGAATTTGGGCTCAGGCAGGAAGATTCAGTAGTCCCAGTGGCATTCTTGTGATGCTTTACTATACTGTGTCACAGAGTTTGAGGTCACATCAGTAACATATCCCTGTGAATTCTGGGGCTTGGCCTGTGTTTTGCTGTGTATGTCTGTGGGTGTCTTGCTCCAGTTTCAGTTACAAGGCTTTTTTGTTGAACATGTGCAGAATGCAGATTGGGTAATGAGGCATTAAAATATACCTAGTAAGAACATGGGAGCACTTCCAACTTCTTCATAGCATGAAATCCATGAAAAAGAATTAACGTCATGAGCAATCCTCTTTTATTTAAAATAACATTGTTAATTTGAACATCCTTGCCCCACAGCATAGCAGTTGTTTTGGAGGAAGTAAAATTTCAGGAAAGTTTACTGAATATGCTTTTATCTGGAAATCCTGTTTTAAGACCCAAATTTGGTGTGGTGGACAAAACCACAGAGACATCTTAGCTCTGCAGTCTGCTATGTGGAGTAACATTGTACAAGAGCAGAACCTGCAGAATATTCCAGGGGAAGAACCTTGTGGACATTTCCTCCTCCAAAACCTCATTTGGAGAGTTTTCTTGTGGTGGGGTATTTTTTCTGGTTTTCGGTTGGTTGGTTTGGATTTTAACTGGACTTCCATAGCCCATGTTTCTACTCAGGATAATTTACAATGTCATCCAAACCTGTGAAGTGAACAAAAGAAGAAAAGTGTTAGAAAATAGAGGGTTTCTTCCTTCCCAGGAAACACAAGCACCATCATCACTATGATTGGTTCTTAAAGTTTTAGGTACTGGAACTGGCCATGAGTGTTGTCCATTACTGCTAGTAATTTCTGTTGGGTGCAGGTGACAAAACTTATCTGAATAGTAGCCAACGGCTATTAATGGGAAGAAGTACACAGGAGAAATTTAATCTGTGTAATCTTATCTGCAGATGGTTCTGCAGTCTCTGCAAGGCCTCTGGCAAGCAACCAGTGATGCAAAAACAAAACCAAAAAGCATGCTAGTAGAGAGAATAAAAAATGTGAAACATCTTTGTGAACTAGGCTTAATTTTCTGCTTGCATGAGCTGGACCTTGAGACCATCCTAGCACACAGCCCAAGAACTAAACAGCGAGTGCTTTCTTCTACTCAGCTGAACTACTACCTGATGCATGATGAAGTTGTTATAAAATAATTGAATGGTAAAATTGAGATATGCCACTGCATTTCTTCTTTACTTCTGTTAATCCTCAAGAAGACAGTAAATGCCATTGTGCCACAACTGCTTCCTATCAAAAACTCCTGGAAAGAAAGTCTGAAGGAGGAATGTTTCAGTGGGGCATTTTTTAATGATGTCTCGATGCACGTGATCGATGTTGTGTGTTCAGAGGATGAGATAGCTAAAGAAACCTAATGCTGATAATATCAGTATTGCGAATATTTCCCTAATTACTGATTCACTTGTGGAGGTCTTCATGTGCCTATAAGCCTCTTAATTCTGCAGTGCATGAGAAGATATTATCAGAGAAGCTCTCTGCAGTGCTCTGTCTTTATGATCCTGCTTGTCACCAGTTGGTGATTTGCACAGTGATATCTCACGGTACTTGTAATGTCAGGAGTATTTTTTTTGGTTTTGTTGTTCTAGTTTTCCTAACGTGCCTCGTCTGATTTGAAGATAGTAGGTCACACTGGGGGTTTGAATGGAGGAGGAGGAGAAATGCCTCCTTCTAGCAGTTCCATAGTATCACAGTAGAGTTGTGCCAGTGTTTTAAAGCAATATAGTGAGTTGAATTGTGAAATCCAGCAACATACAGTTCTGACAGGGTAGTATTCCAGTTTCTTCAGGTGAAGGGGAATACATTTGAAAAAACCAAACCCTGTCAGTAAATGAATGAAGAAAGTAGTGCACACTGCAAGGTATGTCACTTATACTGAAAATGGTTTGGGTGGTTGTTGTTGCTGTCGTTGGAGTTGGTATCTTAAATTGCACTGTAAGATTTGTAGTCAATTAATCTATCCAAGGGAGCCAAACTCACACACAAAGAATGTACCTGCAGTGACATATGTAGAGCCTTTCTCTCCTACCCCACTCCTACAGACTTCCATTCTGACTTGAAGCCAGACTCAAGGGCAGCTATCTTTTGTACTAAATGTGGTTTCAAGTTAAAAAAAAAAATATTTTTTTTGCTGACTGCTTTTTTTAACCCTTTTGCTGTATCATTGAAATGGGAAGTGTCTGGAGCTCAGCAAGGATGACATTTATTCTTGGGAGGATGGGGAAAGGTTAAAAGTAGAAACAGCTGATGAGGCAGGGGGGCTCAGTAGGGGAAGCAGGAGGAAGAGAAATGTGAACATCTGTTAAGGTTGTACCAGTGGCTATTTTGGCTAAGTTCAGCTTGCAGTTCCTTTTGAATTCCTCCTTCTTCAATAGATGTCACTGCTATCAGTGACAGACACCATGTAGCCTTGGGAGTACCGTTTATTTGGGTAACTGAGAATGCAATAAAGAGGAAAATCAGGCAGTTCCTTTTTTTTTCTTTGTAAATCATCCCAGTCTTCACTACAACATGCACTAAGAATAAAAATGATATTTTGAAGATCTGGTTTACTATTGTAATTCCCCATTCTCTGACATTGCCATTTACTGAAAAAACACTTAAGCCAGAGGTCTGCTAGTAGCTGTAGTGGCTGTAATGTTGTGTGTACAACACTGTTTCATTCAATACCTGTCAAGTAAATCTTGGCCTGCTGGCTTTGTGCAGAGTGTCACCGAGTGGAATCAAGGGATTCTGTCTAAGCTTCTACCATCTCTTCCCTCAAATTAATCTCAATCCAATACAGTTATCTTTTCTTTCCCGCAGTAAAATTGTCAGACTTACAATGGTAGAGCAGCAACTTGGGAAGCATTAGTGTCTAAAGAAACATGAGAATGGGTCTCTTTATACTATTAATTTCTTTTCTTTGTGCACCTAATGCCTCCCAGCTTTGAGAGGGAAAGAACTTTCATGAGGATTATGTTTGTTTTACATCTCATCAGAGCAGATGATTAATAAGAGCGGCCTGACTTTCTCAGCAGTGCTGGCCTGCTGCCTCTGTTAATGGATTATATTGCTGTCAATCCCTAGGAAAGCTCGTAATCTTCCTTGGGAGGAAGACTAATGGGAATAAATGTTGAGTGAATGAATTCATGTAGTGATGCAAGAAATGCTTTCCAAAATCCAAATAGGCATCTGATTGACCTTCACCTTGCATTTTGTAATTAAGTCCATAAGTAGTGATGTTTAGAAAAAGGATTTTTTTCTCTATGTAAGTTTTTTGCAGTTAGCAACTGACAAAAATGAGTATGGAAAGCATGGAGCAAGTTATAGGCTTGACTTAACTTTTTATCTCCTGGGAAGACTTAATATTGGAACAGTTGATAGAAGTATCAATAAAACCACCATTGGTCCAATGAAAACATTTGGACCACTAAAGGAACAGAGCTAAGGGGTGACTTGGTATTGTGAAACGGAAATGAAATTGGACTGTGAGTCAAAGCAGATAATTTCTGACTTATAATATGATACTGAATCTTTTAGATAAAATAAGCAGGGCTAAGTGAGGGCAATGTATGAATATGCATTTTAAATTTTCCATCCAACCTTCATTTTAGCATAAAGATTTTTGGCACTATTATAGAGAAAGTAATTTTGAACTCTTGTATGCAAGTACAGGAAAACATACACTAAATTATGGTTGCTATTTTCTATTTGATTGATCTCTCGACTTGTCCTATGCACAACATTTGTGGATTTTAACCCTGTGCAGATTTGCTTTGTCATACATTGGAGAGAAAAGATTACAGACTGACTTTACAGTCAAGTTATTAATTCCAATTTCCATAGAAAGTCGGTGAGTTTTTCCCTTCCTAGGTAAACAGACACAGCTATAAATGAAGGAAACTCGTGATAGGTTTGAATTAATCTATATTGCCCCCAGTTGTCATGCAGAATTGAAATCATATTGCCCGTTTGCTAATTTAGATATCTCCATTTGTATTTGGGTTTAGTCAACCTTTAGTAACTACAGATAGATAATTAGATATTTCTTTTTATAACAGATCAGGGTTTTTACAATTATCTGTTCACTTTAGTTCTCATCACGTGGATTTTCCAGAGATGTATTAGCTCAAACCAAGAATATATTTCATGTATGCTACTTGGTCCTCCTGTGTGTTTTAAGAACCTTCAGAACAGTGTATTTGAATTTCAGTGTCTCACTGAATTACCTGTGCAATTTGCAGCAATCAGCATTACAGGATTGCATGCCACTGGTAAAAATAGCAGGAAGATTATAGATGCAGTTTTAGTCTGGGTTAAATAGGCACAATAGGAACTGATTTTACAACACATCTCATGTGTTTACAGCAGGCTGTACAATAAACAGCAATGTTCTCTTATTTTGTAGTTCATGTATTCTACAAACTGCTGTTTATTGTGTTAGAGTTATATAAAGAGAGCCCAGTTAGTATGAAAGTATAAAAGCAGAAGGGAAGTAGATAGAGAATGCTTACTTTTTGTGACTAAGACAGGTGGTTTTTTAAAAAGAACGTGCTTTTTGTAAAATTACCTCTGCTGACCACAACTATCAGTTGTCATCCACCAGTATCTCATAGGACATGACTGCTTGATAAGAAAAACTGCCAAAGATAAGAGGATATGTGATCCCAGGGCAGATGTGGCTTGGGTTGGGTTTGTGTGTAGGTACTCAGTGCCCAACAGGCCTCTTGGTGTCGTGGCAGTGGGATCTCTGAGCTCGGTGTATGAGGGACCTTTGGGGTATGTGTAGTTTGTTTCTTGAATTGCAGTGTAAGATTTGTAGTGAATTAATCTGTCCAAGTGATCTAAACTCACACATATGTTGTCACCTTGATTTTAGCTGATAATAGCTTCAATAATGCTAGTACAGTGATATACCTACGTTTTCGAAACGTGGTTTAGTTGTAATAACTTAAACTAAATGTGGACAGTCCTTATTCCACGATGCAAGCCGAGGAGACTCCCATATCTCAGGTCCAGGCTCAGCTTTGTGATCTTCTCAGGATATTTCAGGACAGTGAAATATTGAATGACAGATCTCTTGCACATTTCCCTTTCTTTTGAGGCAGTTGTCATAGCAGAGTTACACTAGCTAGGAGACATCCTAGGTAGGGGGTTAATAAATTATTATGTGTACTTCATGGTTTAGGTGCATTTTACACTTGAAGAATCAATTCCAAGAATAGTCTGCACTAAGGCAATCATAGATGGTTTGGGTAGTCCTGTTTTCTTCAAACAGCAGATAAACTGCTTTACAGCTGCTGCAGATACAGAAACTATTTTACAGCTCACAATTAATTCTTGTATTGTTGTTGGCATCCTTGCAAAGGTGTAACTTAGGGATAAAGTGGCTACTTACTAGATCAGTTATTCCAGAAATGGCAAAATTAAATATCAGCTGCTATGATGAAAATGGGAAATAGTCGTGTGCGTGTGTCTGTGAAAATCTGAGTCAGCTTTAAGGAAACTGATCTGCAGTTTGCTGTGGTTGCCCAAAGGCAGAGATAGCAAGAAGTCAACTAGTATCTCAGGGCTAATTGTTACGTAGCTGTTAGAGTTGGTATCAGGTGCCTGATTGAGACAAACCCTCTGAAGGTGTTAGTTGAGGCAATGGAGGCAGCAGTGCAGAAAGAAATCTGCTGCTGGAATTCACTGCCTGAGTGCATTGTTTTGACACTATATTGTACATCTCCATGAATATCACATGTGGGAATAAAAATTGAGAGGACCTCCATTGATTGGTTTTAATTCAGAAAGAAAACATGAAGTCTTTTATCAGTTTGGGCTTTCATTAATTGCTAAATATCTTCCTACTTTCTTTTTTCCATTGCAGTTTGAGTTCATTCAACTACAACACAAAATTCACTGCACCGGATATAAAAATGACAAAAAACTGGATCACATTTTTGTTGCTTTTCATATCAGTTACTACGGTGAGTTTCTATGATTTTTTTTAATAATTTCCAGTTTTAACAAGCATGTGCAGAATGCCAGAGAAATTATTAAGTTGGAAATGCAGAAAGAACTTATCTTGTGGTCAAATGTAGTTTCTGCACAACAGGATCTTTATCTGCCTTCTGTTCTCCTTTAAATTCCTGTGGTAAAG
>NW_008666865.1:60951-65678 GCF_000695815.1 Acanthisitta chloris | reverse complement strand
CCCAGCATATCCTTTGCTGGCTGAGAACAGGAACAGTTGGCAAGTGACATATAAGCAGTAGTATGCAGCCCCCAGGAAGTGGAGAGACATCTAAGCGAGATTCAGAGGACATGTTCAGAACTTTTAATTTCACCCCTTCTATGACACTGGTACAGTATTTCAACCTGCAGCTTAGTTGTTCCATGAAGTTTAGTAGCTTCCCATAAAATATTCCTTTACTATTAAAAATGCACTTAAAAGGTTCAGGTTTTGTTTAAGACCAACTTTCCTAAGATTATTTATTTAGTTATTTTAATAACTATTGAAGTGTGTGTCATGTCTTTTGAATACCTTTTTTGTATTCTGAGGATTGATTTTGTGCTACACCAGACTATGGAGAAACCAAATAGCTCTGGACAAGCCAAATGCTTCAGTACATAAAGTATATGTAAAGTCTTCTTTTCATAAAGGATCATTTTGGGCCTGACTGAAATGCTTCTTGGACTAACATTTGATCTATTTCACTGGATTTTACAAATGTTGTTTATATGTCTCAGTATTTTCTATGCATTTTGCAATTACTATTTAGAAATCGTGCCAATTGTTGCTCCCCCATGCTCGTTCAGGAGACATTTGTCAAGATTCAGTAGTAAGAATTGCTAAATTAGCCAGAAAACCATAAAGTCATATTGTCAGTAATAAGATTTGAAGATCATTTTCCTTCAGTAAAATAATATTTAAAATTCAACAAGTTTGACGTTGAAGAAGTTTCTGTTGGAGCTTGTGTATGACTTGCTAAAAGAAATCTTTCTTCTCTTAGTTTTTTGCCACTGCTATACCATCTGAAGGACATCAGAACATGACAGAGGACTTGACTCAACTGAGTGTTACACGGAATAAAATCATGACAGCACAGTATGAATGCTACCAGAAAATCATGCAAGATCCTGTTCATAGGAAAGAAGGTAGAGATTCTTTTCTTACTGGAACAAGTGGTCAACAGATATAATTTCAGTAATTCAGCATCCTTTAGTTATATTAATTTCTTGTCTTGCTGACAATGATTCGTCAAGTTGTAACAGTATTTGTACAATTTTGTTTTAGAAACATCACTTTGGGATTCATGAATATAAACATGTTGTTCATGTATTCATGGGATTCATGAATATAAACACTAATCTCACCACTTTATTTCATTTCATATCATGCTCGAATACCTCTGTCTGCCTAGTCACTTCTGCCTTTTAAAAATGAAAATATCTTGATCCACATACTTTCCCTGCTCTTAGGGTTATGTTAGTGTCATTGTTGCTTTTTCTGTTAACTCAGAGCTGACCTAAGTGATTCTACCTGTCACTGTATTGACTGGCTCTGACTTTATTACTTCTGGAAACACTGAATGGCTTTTGAGGCAAGGAAAGTTAGTTGTGTTCTTTCACAATGAGATTTTTCTCTTCTGAAGTGATTCTTTGCAGGAATTGAATGTCTGGGGGTCAGAAATTAATACAAGTATGACAGTGTAAGCTTATGTCCAGCCTGGGGCATCACAGCTTCAGAAGGTTCTGGACAAATTGGAAAATCTTGAGATGGGGAGCAATAACATGATGTTTGAACACTGCAACCTTTGAGATGTTGGGGGCATTATTAAGTCTTTGAAAGAAAACTCAAGTAAGATACTAAAACTGGGCTTATAACCCACCTGCTAATTCTCAAGAGAGGTTTCTTTTAGATGCTGTATTTTGTGTGAATGCAGTGAGGCATTGGAACAGACTCTGGAGGGACAGTGTGCATTCCCTGTTCCTGGAGCACTTAGAGAATTTGTCTGTCCATGATGACTGTGCTGCAGGCTCAGCTCTGCCTGAGACAGAGGAGCTGTGGCTGCCTCCCAGTCAGGCTTTCTTATGGCTTCTAGGATACCACTGGATTTTCAATGAACCAGCAAACATATGTGTAGGCTTGGTATACATACAAAATAATAAATAAATTCAGTAAAAATTGGTTTTGGAAGCATAAGCCTCTTTGCTAAGGTGCATTATTTAGTATGATTTGATTTAGGGTTTTTTGCCTACTGTGCTCTAGATTTGAGGTTCGTAAATTATAGATTGTAGATCATTTCAAGGTGAATGATAATGAATTTTAAATTGTGTTGAAAGAAATTTATGTATAAGGAACTATCTCTATTAAGTAGTTTTAATCAACTACTGCTAATTTTTCTATTTTCTATTCTTCTCATTGCTGCAAGCTTACTGACATAGTCTTACATTTTACTTTTGAAAGACTATTATGAAATAAGTTGTTATTTTATTACCGGGTCTTTATGTCTTTGCAGGACCTTACTGTAACAGGACATGGGATGGCTGGTTGTGCTGGAATGATGTTGCTGCTGGAACTGTTTCAGTGCAGCATTGCCCTGACTACTTTCAGGATTTCAACCCATCAGGTGAGTGTGCATCGACTTCTACATGAACATATTTCTTAATGAAATGAGGGGTTGGGTGCTTGATGTCTCCTGTTAACCCCACTCAAGTCATTAATGTTCCAGAATTTTGGTAACTCCAAACCCATAATTTGCATTTTCCCTTGATCACATAGAAAACCAACAAGGAACTTTTTTTTTTCTTCTGAAATATGTCCTTGAGGAGTTCAGTAGATGAGGAAATAGGAATTGAAGTTAGATCACATTTTTTTCCTCTTAGACATGAGCTTTTCTCTCTGACAGACAAGCAGAAATATGACTTACTCTCTTACCTCAACTTAGCAGCTGAAGTTGATTAAGAGTTTCTCTCACCTTGTAATGTGTCCTGTTTCTGTGGGCTAAACTTTGTGAGCATATGGAAAATGTTATAGATTTCTAGTCTAGTCTGCTTCTGTGCATTTGGTGTTTCCCAGGGTCCTTTCAAGCCTCTTTCTGTTTGATTATGGAAATCATTATGTGGTTCCAGAAATTTTCCAATTTGGTTCTTGATCAGTTTCTCAACTGACGTTTTCCTGCCTGTCCAGTCCTAATTTACAGTGGTAGGATGGCAGACCTCAGTTTACATCTTGGATGTTAAACAAGTCATTTAAATATTCTTGTCACTTCGTCTGAGAGTTCTCTAACAGTTCAATAAATTCTGATACTTAGTGGATTGGAGGAGGGAAATCTATGTTTTGTTTAGAAAAAAAACACCTCTTTGGTTGCCTTTGCCAAGCAAAAGCAACAGCCTCTAGTTTCTCAGAATTCATAGTAACAAACTAAGTCTCTCTAGTCCTATTAATAAAGCTGTCACTTGTTTGCCAGTCTTTATTAAATACTTGGCATCAGGAAGTAGAACTTCAGTGCTGACTGTTGTGTTTATCTTTCATTTTTCTCTTTTGTTTTTCATTCCATCAACTTTCCTTGCAGAAAAAGTTACAAAGATCTGTGATCCAAATGGGAACTGGTTTAGGCACCCTGACAGCAATAGGACGTGGACAAACTATACCCAGTGTAATATCTACACACATGAAAAAGTGAAGGTAGGAAAGGAATGAATTGCATGTTGCCAGTGTTGAGAAGCTGACCTGAACTATTTCACTGGTTTCAAAACTCAAACAGCAGCAGAGTGGATGCAACATCAAATTGAAAAAGAAGAAAGCATGTTCAATAAAGAGGGTGAATTGTGCCAAACAGACACAAAAAACCCCAACTCACCTGCTTTGTCTTTTACAGCTGATTGCAACTGCTTGAATAATAGGATAATATTTTGTGCTTCTTGGTATTTTAAATGCATAGGTACTGGTACTTGACTAGGTCATCCACAGTCATTTACTGGTAAGCCAAGTGTGTGCCTTGTAAGAGCAGACCTTTATGTTTTACTCTGGGATTTTGGAGTAGGGGCCAAGCTCAGCAGAACTGCATGAGGTTTGTGCATCTCTGGAATATGTGCTGAGTGCATGTGCTTATCCAGTTACCTTATAGTGACTCATGTTCTGCAGGTGCACAACCAGATTTTTACTTGGATTTGTCCATCCTTGAGGCAGCTTTCATCCTAGTGTGAAAATCAGAGCTAATCTGTCCTTTTTTCTTTTACCAAAAGTGTAGGCAAGGTGTAACTGAGTGGATTTACCACAGGATCTTTGGAGGTCATAGGGAAGTAAATGATGAGAAGTGTTAGATAGGGTCTGTCTTGCCCTGCGATCCTTTCCCTTTGTTTGTCTTGTGGCCGGACTTGCAAATGATTTTTGCAATTTCTGAGCTATTAAGCTGCTCACATGAATGGAAAACCTGTACTTTGAGTTTATTTACATGAAATTTTGCAAGCATCCAAAATTATCTCAGTTCAGGCAGCAAAAGACATTGAGTTGTTTTCTGTGTATCAAAGGTAGACTCTGCACACACATACCCGTGTGGGTATATGTATAGATGCTATTTTTATAGACTTCAGTTTATCTTGAAGATGCCTGTCCATTGAAGAATTAAGAAAAAGAAAAAAACAATCTTCAAATTACCTCTTTGTGAGCTGTTTTGTGATATGTGAGGATACAATGGGCAAAAGGATATATTTTACCCCCTAAACTATATGTCCAGTAATATTCTTTATGTTTATGAAGCATTAAGCCATGGGAAGAAGCAGTAAAGTGAAACTGTAATGTTTCAGTACTGGGAATATAAAATGCAGATCAGGGCAGGCTGCAAATTAATTTAGAGCTCATGGAAAAGAGTTCAGTAATAGCAGATTGTGTCAAGAAATCTGACACGTAATAGAGTTTCTAACTGCCTGCATCAT
>NW_008666865.1:59397-60933 GCF_000695815.1 Acanthisitta chloris | reverse complement strand
TCCCTACAAACCATATTGAGAAAAGGTGGTAACACATGATAATGAGGCACTTGTGTATTTTCTCAAATCATGACACATTGAGCATGGTAATGGCTGTTAAATTCTACTAACAGAAATGCTATAATTCATTGATTTTTGCTAATATTTGGATGGGATCTGAGGATATTATTCAGACAGGAGCAGATCATGCAGATCCTTCTTTATGAATAATGAGGTAGTTTCCCTCAGGCTGTTTTGCCAGCATATTTCAACTCTGTCACACAGCAGAAGCTATTGTTTAAATGGAATAGCAGCTCCAAAGACAGCCTTACATTATCTTTTCACTGTGCTCGGAAAGTGGGTTAGATATTGCACAATAAATGTGACTGTTGTCTATTGTTCAGTTGTTATTGTTTTGGCCCTCAACAGCAGTCCCTGCTCTCCCACACTTTTGTGCCAGGTCTGAATTGTGGGGAAATCTTCCAAATCCTTAACATGCACATTTGCCTAAATTGGTCACAGAATGAGATGGTGATATGGGATATGAACCTGTCATAGAAAGGCTGTTGTAATTTCTACATCCCAGACTTTCAGGGTAACCTTTGTTTTTTCTCACTTCCAAATTTTTATGAAAGGCTCTCCTAAATCTATCACATTGCCTTTTTATTTTAAACGAAAGTTATCTCATTTTAAAAAATAAGGATAATTTGAAAATCTCTACCATATATAAAGAGATATACTTTTCTCATCTTACAGCCTACTTAAAGCTTTACTTGGAATTGTATTATATTATTTCCAAAGTCAATATATATAGTTGTTATATATAAAGTTGGAATAGTAAGTTCAGAGGATACATAGATTTTGCAGCATGTTAGCATTTGTATGTACACTCTAAATCTCCTTATAGGATCCAGATAGTTGTGCTTTATTGTGATAGTGTAAGGTTCAACCTGAAAATCTTCATTTCTTTATGTGCCAAATGATAATCTTACATGTTATGCAGCAAGAGAAATGCTGTGAGGCAGATGCCATGACTGAAAGCAGAGGTTTGTTACTAGTGGAATTTAATATATTTATTAAAATATGAGAATTAATGAGAACACGAGTGTATTCCAAATATTAATTTACCAGTTCCATTTCTTTTTTACCATTTGTATCTACCTAGATTTGCATAATTCTATAATATGGCTGTAGGCTTATTTAACAAGACTATTTAGTCTTCACTATTTTTGAGTTAATTTTGTTTTCATACCCTTCCTTAAATGCTATATGAAACCTGAATTTCCAATATCATAATCACAGCTTGCTTTGAAAGAAGTATCTTTAAATGATAAGAACAAACCTTCTGTGAGGAGAAAAATACATGAATTCATATGGGGAGCACATATTTTACTTATGAGTTGTGTTTCTAGAAGAATCAAGCCTCAGACAGGAATGCACCCAGTGCAGTAGCTTACATAACCAGATTTATGGAAATACTCAGTAAAACCATTGCTGTATATGTTAGAAACCTTTTGTTTTTTTACTGAGGAGAGGTAAGTTCTAGTGATTATTTCA
>NW_008666865.1:23505-59369 GCF_000695815.1 Acanthisitta chloris | reverse complement strand
GGGAAAGACTTTAAAAAGCTGTTGTTTTGCAGCATTCTGGACTTGTCTCATTATCTGAAATTATCTGACTATAACAATGCTATTATAGTCACTTTATCTGCAGGAGTGATATATAAGTATGTGCTTTATCAACAAGAGTTGTGTGTGACTCACAGGTGCTTGGCTTTTTTCTTGTATTGCAGACTGCTCTGAATTTGTATTACTTGGCCATCATTGGACATGGTCTTTCAATTGTATCACTGCTGATTTCTCTGGGTATATTCTTTTATTTTAAGTAAGTATATTTTAAATCCTTTATCAAATACCAGTGGTTGCCACAATCCTGGTTTCAATACTTTCAACCACCAGCCATCCCAATGAAATTAGATGGAGCAAGAAGGTGAAGAAACTCGGTCTGTTGGTTTGGCATTGAACATTATATTGTAATAAATTTTTAGGTTCGTTTTCTCAGAAACCTAAAATCAAAAATCTGCAAACCAAAAACCATAGAATATACTGAAAATAGGAAATGGGAAAGTGTTTGTTTCTTTTGGGTTTGTGACATATGGGGTTTTTTTGTGATAAAATGACCATGTGGATATTAGGAATTGGACTCAATGATCCTTGTGGGTCCCTTCCAACAGAGGATATTCCATGATTTAATGTTATGCCAAGCATCAACCAAACTAAAGAGGCAGTGGAAACAAAAATACTGATGACATGTGATAAGTACTATAATATTCCAAAGTAGGTACCCACAAAATATGACAACCTGTAAAGAAAGTGAGGCTGAGACCTACAGTAGAAACGGGAATAATAAAAATAATCCTGTTTTTTATTTCCCTGTATTCTGTGTATGACAGGCAAGTCACCCACTGACTAATAGTTATTGTGTTACCTTCTTGAAAGGAAGTTTGAGCAGTGCATCACCACTGTCACAACAGCTCATAATGTGATGCACAGGTCTTTTAAAATTAGTCTTATTGCTTCATTTTTTTGAACTTACTTTTCTTTCCTGTGAAAGGCTCCTTTCCTTTTTTTAGGTGAAACCAGGAGTGTTGCCACATGAGCAGAGCTGAGAGACAAGTTATTCACTCTGCCAACTGCTGACCTCCACAGTGTGGGCTTCCCTTGTTAACTGGTCCTAGTTTAATCATTTCTGCATCATTTCTCATTGGATAATATACATCTGCTCTACCCTGCTGGTTTACTACATCTTTTTTTTCTTCCTAACATTTAAATACAAATAACACATACACTAGCAACTGACTTGGCTTTTCTCGTGCTGTGAACTTGAATTAGGTAGGGGCAGGTGATATCTGACTTTAAAAATTATCCTCTTTAGTCACATCTGGCTGAAAATAGTGTTTCCAGTTTAGGTATGCATTATTCCCCCAAGTTTCCACAACATTTCCACAAATCCCCAACAAACCAGTGTATCAACTTGGTAGCCTCTCTTTATGCAATCCAGTATTCAAGATGAATTTTCAGCTTTTTCTGGTCTCTTTTCATGAGGAAAACACAAGCACTTGTATTTTAATCAATGTATTTGCAGATGACCTTACAATTTTGAAGTTCACTTTCTTTCCACAAAATCAACATGTGAAGTGGCTCTGAGACCTTATAAAAAGTTTGATTTTTGCATTAAAAAATATATACTATTTCACTAACTGTCAAAAAGTTTAACAGACTAAATATCTAACATGACAGGAAAAATGCTTTGACATAGATTTCTTTGGGGAAAACAAAAAGATTTGGAATAAGATATGATTTTATAAGTTCAGAGACAGTCAAGCCTGATTTTTCTGGACTATACTATGAAAGCCAAGGCAATTTCATCTTGGCTTGTGGCACTTGCTGCAAAAGCAGGTGCTGTGCTTTGCTACCACAATGTGACATACTATGTCATGTTTGTCTAACCCTCCAGGGAATTTTTTTCCCCTCCCTCTTTCCTCAGGGAACCACATGGAATTAATATAGACCCACAAAACAGGTTTTCTAGACTGTGGTTGTGTTGGGATATAAAAGGAAATTACAGAATTTCAGGGAAGCTAAAGAAAGTCCTCTGCAAGCTGCTCTCTTGGGATTTACAGTTCCTCTAAAGTATTTTTAGGACTAGAAGGGTATTTAAGGCCCTAGATTAATTCCAGGATGTATTATGTATCGGCTGAAGCTTGGAGAATTATTCATAGCATTAACAGGTGGACTCTTTATTTTGCTATTGTGGGGGGACCTTTGAATTTATCATGTTTCCAAAGAATCTATTCTGTTAGTCAATTGACAGTTTCCAGACAACGTTTGCTGATCATTAGAATATCTTTGGGTTTTAACTATTTGGGTTTGGAATGGTCTTTCTGGGGGAATAAATTTTTCAGTATTTTAGTTTGCATTTGAAATATATTTTTTTCCTTCAGAAAATTGTCTTATTTGAAATTATTGCCCTGTTTGTGACTTGTGTTCCCCAGGTGGATTGGAGTTCTTGGTTTAATAGCATGAAATGAGCCACAAAATTGGAACTCTGATCTTCCTCTCTGAAAATGCTCCTATGAGACAAAAAAGAATCTTCTTGCAGTTCTTGCTTTCTCATTCTGTTACATACTCTAGATCATACACGTGTGTGTTGTAAATCTTCTGTTAAAATAATTGTGTGTTTTTTATAAAGAAAAACAAGGCAACAGAAGACTTAAAAAGGAAGTGATTTAGGAGAACCCCATAGCCCAAACAATACCCAACCAATTAACAACCCATAGGTGCATATTCACTGGTTGAATTTTGCAGTATTTGAATACCTTGAAAACTTAGATCTCAAACCCATCTAGGGACTTTTTAAAGTGCCACCTCTTTTCTTTTGGAGAAATATTGTAGAAATGAATTTTTCCCTAATGCCCAAGACATACAGGAGTCAAAATAGGAAGGGTAATAGGTAATTTAGCAGGAGGTCTGGTTTTATTTTACTACATGTGGTTTAATGCAGGGGTTGGTCATTCAAGTGTTCTTAGGTCATAAATACAAGAATTAAGTGATTAAAGGATATTATGTCATCATGAAAAATAGTCAGAAAAATGAAGATAGGAAGAATAACAGAAGAGGGAGGGTGGGGAGGCTTAGGAAAAAATCCTTTTATTACCAAGAGCAGTCTTGGTTTCTAAATGTCATCAGTCTTGCTTTCTTGTTTCTTGTCTGGTGACCCTTTCAATGCTTTTATGCCTGGGTGGAGGTGGGTGTGGATGGGTATGTTTGAATATTCAACAGGAACAGCTGCTGGCTGACCCCAGGAGATGGCCCCATTAGCTGTATGTGCTTTTCCTTGCCTGTGCATTCAATCTTAACAATAAGCAGACAGAATTCCAGAGTTCTTCGGGACTTGTTTACATAAAGCCCTTAACTGAAATCTAGGATTGTCTCTCTTTTAGTATATAAAGGGGAAAAAAAATACATTGTCAAAGAACATAAAAACCTGCATATCATAATAATCAAAGCTGATGCATTTTGAGTATTAAAACAAAAGACTAAAATTAACATTTTTAAAGGGTAATGGAATATAGTTTATCCCTTAATTCATGTACAAATCTGTGTTCTATATTTTGGACACTTTATCTTTTCTGTTTTCTTCAGCTAAATTGTACGTAGCAGCTGGAGTTTCATGGCACTCCTTGTGCTGCATGGCAGCACTGCTTTCCAGAGGGGTTTCCTCCCCCCATATTTAGTGACATGGGCTTAGCATGTATCAAGGTTCCCATGCCTGACTAGCAGAAAATGCCTAGCTCATGGAATTGCACCATGTGTGTCTGATCCTGCCAGCTTAGTCCGTGGGTCTGTGTGATGCTTTGCACACTGCTCTCATGGTAGCTGCAAAGGAAGCAGCCAAGATACTGTCTCCTCTCTAGCCAGTCTCTTCTGATTGTCCCTTTTTTCACTATCTGCATTGTTCTGTTAAAATATAAAGTTCTTCTCCCTCCTGCCCTCCCAAATTAAAAATGAATTACCAATATCCCTCCTTTGTCTGTTCATCCAGGCATAGTATTTAAAAAGGCTGGAAAACTTGATTTCTTTTTTCCCCTTGTGTGACAGTTTAGATTTGTCCCCTGCAGTCCTTTCTGATTTATCTAACAGTGGCATGTATAAGTGGTAGAATTTTCTCCTCCAGTTAGTCATTTAATTTGTCAATCAGCTGCACTCATCACTGGCTATGATGGAGGCAGATAGGTGTGGCTATAGAGCACAGACCTTTACAGCAGAGGCTTCAGGAGATGATTTCTCTGCAGGAACCAAAGAGCATTTCCTGAGCTTGCCCATAAGTACCACAGTCTTTATCCCTTCTCTGTGGGGAGAGGTTTCTCTGAGCACTCTCACACTGCACACTGTGCTGTGTTTCTGACTGCTGCTACTGCTGAGCTGTCACTCTGCTCATGCTGCAGCCCCTCTCTCAAACCTAAAAGGATCATTTTTACCCAGCTGTGTAAACTGATCACCTGCTTTCAGAACAAAATGATTGATGCTCTTTTGGGAATTTTGAGAATTAAAAGTCTAGGCTTTCTATCCTCTTTTGGGTTTGTCTGTAAAGGTGAATTTCATTGGAAACACTTGAATGAGAAAGCAGTCGTGCCTCTTGGAATAGCACTAAGTTAGACCTGCTTACCCTAGAATGGCAGATAAACAGGAATTTGTTGCAACTGTATTCAATATCTAGTACTGTTTAATGTTATTGAACCTCTGCTTAATAAAGAAACAAAAAAAGCCCTTCCGAAGATATTTTTCTTTTCAATTTTATCACAAGGTTAAAAGCAAACCTTGAAAAATTAACACCATTAAATGCAGTTATATAGTGCTTTTTATAATCATATCCTATATGCTGTTTATAACTTAGCTATCCACAAAAGTCAGGGTAAGATTTGAATTATTTAGCTTATTTGGTTATTTCTTTAGCTATGGGATTAAGGAAGAGGAAATGACAATATGAGTAAAAGGGAATTATTATCAAAAAATCTAGACAGGTTTGGGTAAACGGAAACATAGGGTAAGACAAATTCTTCAAGCTCAGGTGCAATAGTTATTTGGGAGATTCTTCAAGTACTAACAAAAAGAATAAAAGGTATAAATCTTCTGGAAAATGTTATATTATCAGTATTTAAATCTGTTTTCGCTGGCCACTACAAAGGTCTTTCACTGCAAATATACTGGAACTAAATGTACTTGCTTTTCCCCTGTTGGCGTTTGGAGCAAGGTGTTACCTTTCACATCATTCTGTTAAATTTTGTTTGGACCTGAGGAAAGGGTTGATGTAAGACTTATTAAGAAAATAAAGAGCACTAGTATTTCAAAATGTCAGTTGTCCCCAAGTACACATAGTTGTCCTCATTTGTTCTTGTTTCTCTTTTCTAGGAGCTTGAGTTGCCAAAGGATCACCCTGCATAAAAATCTGTTTTTCTCTTTTGTTTGCAACTCTGTAGTAACAATAATTTCACTGACAGCAGTTGCCAACAATCAGGAATTAGTTGCAGCTAATCCAGTAAGTGAAAGTATATTTGATGGCCTTGTTGTATTTGTATGTGAATAAGTTCAGCAGCATGGAAGAGACGAAACCTGAATAGTTGATGAAATGTTGTATATAGCAAGGTTAAAGTGTCCAGTAATGATGTGTCCATGTGACGTAGCACAACAGATGTGTAACAGTGATTTGGGCATTTCACATTTGAGGTTGTGAAATAGTAAAAACACTTTAGAAGACTGAGCGTACTCAATTCCTCTCCCCGATTTCACAGAATTACTTTTGCACTGAAACAACTGCAAGAAAGTAGCCTATTGTAGCTGATGGCAGAGGCTGATAGCTGAATTCACCAAGGGCAGGAAAAAAAGCTTTGCAAGGTATTTTGTATCTGTCAGCTGCTTTCCTATAGCTTTAACTTTGCCATATTCAGTTGAAATGAGAACAATAGCTTTTTTGTTTGTTTGTTTGTGAAGGGAGATAAAGTTGGCCCTTATATTCCCGAAGTAAAAATCAAAATAAAAAGTCCATCTATTTGGGTCTGATTTTTCTTTCATTCGTTTTCTGATAATATTGGGATAAGTGTGAGTTAGTAGCCTCTCCCAAAAGGCTAGGAGCTATAGCAACAGAAGAGTCTGAAGATGAAGCACATAAACAAACAAATCCCTAGCTCTGACTTTATTTTCATTTAGACCTGGAAGATAAATTTAAATTCTGTGAAAGTTAGGGCAAAACTCCAGAAGCTGGATCAAGTAAATAGATAAATTCTCTTTTTCCTGTGGAAGCTCATCAAAGTGCTGGAAAACATACTTGAGATAGCTGCTAATAACCACCACCAAGTGAGTTAGGTAGCAGAAGGTGGTAAAATTATACTGATTTTTGTTTTAAGCCAAGTGCCAGAAATAGATCAATCAAGCAGGCAGCAATTTCAGAAGGAGGAAAAACCAGAATCTATTGTGTCCATATCTACAAGTTAACCATTACTCCTTTTCCACAGCCTCATGTTTTAGACTTCACAGAAAATCATATTATAGCATTTAAATTGTAGAATATATTTTAATGAAGCTAACACAAGTAAATTCCAAGTTCCTTCCAAACCTCCTATGCAAGTTCTCAACAGGCCTTAAGTGCAGTTATGAGTAGGTTAAAATTGGGAGTATTGTAACCATTTTAAAAATTTACAGTGATCTCTATGTCATGATTGGTAAAGCTGAGAGGGATTGCCTACATCACAGTACATTTTCTTGTGTAGTTACACAAGAATTTAAGGATTCAGAATGGTCAAGCATGGCAAGGTGTGCAAGAAGGGAAAATATCTTACAGCTTTCTGCCATCATGCTTGAGAATCTCAAGCTCCTCATGTTTGAATAATAAAAAACAGGCTCAGTTATAAAGTTTTCTGCGACCATAAAGTATGGAATTGCAATTCCATGGAAATTCTCTTTTTAAAAAGTAAATAAACATGTAATTGTAGTGAAAACCAGAATAAACATTCACATTTGACTCAAGTGGTATTTTTTCCACTTTGCAAATAAAACTCTGAGATTTTGCATATTAAAAAATTTATCTTATACTCTGCTGCTTTCTCCCCCCCCCGCAGGTTAGTTGCAAAGTGTCACAGTTCATCTACCTGTACCTGATGGGTTGCAACTACTTTTGGATGCTGTGTGAAGGCATTTACCTGCATACTCTCATTGTGGTGGCTGTTTTTGCTGAGAAACAGCACTTGATGTGGTATTACCTTCTTGGCTGGGGTATGTAATTTCACATTCTGTATTTTCAGGGCAGTGCAGTCTCTTCCTCCTTTTTATGAGAATTGGAACAGCTATACCATTGCCTCTCTGAGCTGGTAGCTTTGAACAATGACACACCCCTCTTCTTTGTCTCTAGTGTTTTAACAAGCTCAGAAATATTAAGGTAGGAAGTTGTACGTACCTCTGTCTTTGCTGAGAGAGGGATTATGCATTTCTGGAGTCAGGAAGTGACTCCTCCTTTGTATAGAGAAAATAGTCTCCTATTATAAAAAAGACATTAAGAAGTAATTATTCATTGTTCCTCATCTCAAAGATGTTTATTCAGGAATGAATGTTTGTTTTCAGAGAAGTCTCGCCATGTCTAGGGTGGAGGGTCAGAACTGAGTTAGAGATGGCCAAGGATTTATTTTTCCAGCAGTTCCATTTGACCTGTATTGTTCACTAAGCAAACACAGAATAGCTGTAGCTGAAGATCTGAAGCAGTATCGGTATCAAAACTAACAAGCTAAACCTGGTCATTTCAGATAACGCACAACAGCTTTTTCACAAAGTGCAAGTGAGGGCTCTCCCCTCAGCTGCAGGGTGTTGGCACACTCAGCTCCGTGGGTCACTCACTGTCCCACTGCAGGCACAGCTGAGATGTGGCTAAAAGATCATAGGTGCTCAGCAGCTTCTGAAGGTTAGGTACCACCAGGGTGTCAAAGGCCCCAGATATCTAATCTGCTTATTCTTTTAAGTTTGGAATTTAGTCTGACTTCCCGAGTCTAATTTCAAATTTGTTTTCTGAGTACCCAGTAAGGTATTCATACCTTGTCCTCACACCAGTGAGGACATTATCAACATTGTTAATCATGTTAAAGCTATGGTCATATGTAGAGTTACCATTTGAATATTACCTACCTATTTGGTGTTACTGCAAATCGTAGTCTGAAAAGCATGTGTGTTAATGAAAATCAGTTGTTGCATTCTGAAAAGTTAGAATTTGATTTACCTTTTCTTTCTGTGTGTTGCTATGGTTTCCCTGGCAAGTCAATGGGAATGAGATTTCATACCCCCTCAGAAAGAAATCTGAGAAAAGAAAAATTGAATTGTTCCTGTTAGTTTATTTGCTCTTCAGGTATATAGCTTGGATGAGATTCTTGCAAGATACACAAGTTTACTTAGTTATTAGGCAAGTTTGCTTATGAAGAAAGTATTGTTTTTCCTTCACAGGTTTTCCACTGATCCCTGCCTGCATACATGCTGTTGCTAGAAGTTTATATTATAATGACAAGTAAGTAGCATTTCAACTTGCTTTGCAAAACTTTACTATTTTATTTAAGGGAAAATAAAAAAAAAAATACAAAAATAATAAATGCCAGGTTTTTTTCTTTTCCTATTTCTCTTCTGTAGTTGTTGGATCAGCTCTGATACTCATCTGCTGTATATCATCCATGGCCCTATTTGTGCTGCTCTGTTGGTAAGCATTTTTCAGGTCATATTTTGTTTCACGTGTTTGTTTTCTGGCTGCTCCTGATGGGCTTATAAACTTGGTAAGAGACTAAAGCTAACATTTAGAGGTCACTGTCGTTTGTGGGTCTCCCACTTAACCCAGTAGGTGCCTTAGACACACAAGATACAAGAAGACATAAGAAATCTTGACCTTATTAAGCAGTACCTCTGGTCCTTTGAAAAACTCATGTTGATTAACATTCCACTTAAATGCTAGTGACAAGAAAGGACTAAATAACACCTGATGTACTGGAGGGCAAGTTCAAATGCTTCATTTAGCTGAGAATGCTTTCTCATGCTCAGACTAATTGCCAGGTTGACCCTACTATGAGCTTCCTTGTGCCTCTGTGCTGTAGCCAAACAGACCTCTGGTCCTTTGAAAAACTCATGTTGATTAACATTCCACTTAAATGCTAGTGACAAGAAAGGACTAAATAACACCTGATGTACTGGAGGGCAAGTTCAAATGCTTCATTTAGCTGAGAATGCTTTCTCATGCTCAGACTAATTGCCAGGTTGACCCTACTATGAGCTTCCTTGTGCCTCTGTGCTGTAGCCAAACAGGGATTGGAGCTTTTTTTTTTAATGCCAGGGCTGACTGTGGATGGAGAGAAACTAGAGCAAGCCTGTGGGAAAGAACCAGTGCAAATAGTTCTGCAAGTGCTTATGACTGCCTCTGATACTAATCTAGCAGTGTGTACTTTGGCCACTGGGGCATTGCAGCTCCTCTGTTTCCATAGCCCTTGTGAACTCTTAGAGTGCAGTGTTCTTACACTCCGAATTAATGCCAGCTCTGTTGGGTGTCTGCTACTGAAGACATTAAATTCTCGGTAAGTAACTGAAGACAGTACTGCATAAAAATCAGTGTTGTACATCAGTTATACCAGGACTGGATTTAACCTGTAAAATTCAGATTGTTGCAAAATAGAAATAGATGCCTATTTGCACAGCCATAATTAATGCCTATGAATGCATAATGCAGAGAATGGGGCAGTATACAGGCATTCTGCATGTAACTGGAATTAGCCACTGACTATGTATGACAGTCTTTTATTTTATTGTAACAGAAACTTCAAGCTGATCTGGCAAAACTACTATGTACATGACTGCTGACTTTGCTCATGGCTTTTCAGTTCACAGAAGGAAATTCATTAAGAATGAAAACCTTAAGTAACTTTCTGGAAAGAATTTGAGTTTCTGATTTACATGGGCTTTGACTTCTGTTAAATTGTTAATGAATATTTGTGGAGGGCATTCCGTGCATAGAATTCTCTCAGAAAGACCATTGCATAAATCATGTAGTTCTTGTGATTCCCTTTCTCACTCACACTGAAATTAGCTAGTGAACCTAAATTTTGAAGACTGTGATGATACCATGACACACCTGAGGCCCTCTGTGTGGGAAGCCAGAAGCAGTGCCCTGAAATTGAGATCTGTGGCCCTTGGGGTGTGAATTATTACTGATAATCTCCTGTTCTGCCAGTCAGTACTGCCATACATTTTTATGTACCTTTATGTACCTTTAACTAATCTGCTGTGTTCTACTCTCTAAACTTAAATCCAGTTTTAAGCCCTTTCCATTTTTGTTGTCTCTACTTACACAGAACCCTATTTTCACAGAAAGGTGTAGAGGTGTTTTTGTGGGTTGTTACTTCCATCGTTCAGGTATCTTTTCACAAAGACATCACTTAAGTAAAGCTCTTTAAAACTAAACTATAATTCGTATTCATCAGAACTTGTTTTACATAACAATGTAAAAATATGTGTAAAACCTATAAGACTGCTGTCTTCCATGAAGTGACCTCATTTTAGGGTGTAAGATCATTTTCTCCTTCCAAGCAGTGGCTTCCACTAAGTCACACTGCAAGTGGGCAGAATCCTATGGGCTTCAAATGCACTGGAACTGTCCCAAATGATCAAGTCTTCTTTCCATTCAAGACAGCACTAGGAATGTTCTTTGATTTTACTGAATGCATAATAATCGTCTCTGTGGAGTTGGTTTGGGTAACATTTTGTCCATTCTCTTTGCAATTTACAACTGTGTACACCTTTGATACTCCTATATTTTTCATGAGCTGACTGAAGGTGTTTCTCTGCCCTCAGTACAACCAGTAAATTTATCTGACAATCGTGTAGGAATAACAAAGATTAAACACAACTGACATCTTGTGTGTGATGTGAAAGTACTTTAAAGGGGTTTCTTTCCTTTCTGGTAACAAAAAAATGTAATATGTTGATTCAGAAAAGACAAGCTAGGGATAAAGTTGTTAGATTAAATGCATGTGTTTGGGCTTTGTGAACAGAACCCTCATTTGCTTAAGCAGCTTGCTTGCCAGATACAATTTCCACACTTTACTAAGCATGACCTGCTTTAGTAGACATTTAAGCAACAATGTTAAACTGCAAATTAGATAACAAGGGAGAAGACACTGTTTCTATTTGCAGGAGCAAAATCTCAAAGAATATGAAGGGGACTGTCAAGTGGGTGCCAGGAAGAATTGGCAGAAGCCAGTGGGAATTTAACTCTTGCACATCACTGAAAATCCTACAATTACATAAAATTAACAACGCTGCTTTTATGGTCCCTTTTATTACATAACTGTGGGCAAATCCCTGCCAAAGAAACAGGACATGGGAGCAGACATAGGTTGCATTTTGACTGGAATTGTCTTCAGCTGACCGTTAAATTACAACTGTTTGCCTAAGCAATCACAAGTAAAAAAACAGTATGGGAATAAAACAATAGAGGGTGATGTTAGTTTCCATGCTAGACAAATATTGATCAAAATTGGGGGGAGGGGGCATGAAACAGGAATGGATTTGTACTTTAGTGAAACCAGTAGTGATTTCAGGTATGTGTCAGTGCACTAGTGATTTAGTTTGCATTGGTGCCACGGAAAGATATTTTTATCTAGTTATGCCATTATTTATATAAATAATGCTACAGGGATGTTTGTTTCTCCCGATAATAATGTTTTGTATTGGTCTGACAGCCTTTTATAGATACAAGGTCTAAGTGAATGTGTACTAGAAAGGAGCTCCTAGTTTTGTCTTTAATTTCCTTGTATTTAATGACTTTAAGATGGACTCAGTGCAAGACTTTGGAGTTTAGAAGCTGGATGCCCAGCACCCATATACCTTGGGAGTGTCCCCGGGCCAGCTTCAGGACATGACTTCATGAGCACATACTGCTGTTCTGCCCAAGCAAGCCAGCATCAAACATACTAAGATCTGAAGCTTCATAATTGGACTAAAAGCCAAGCTAGTATCTAAGAATATCTGAATTTCTTGAGCTGGGAATGCTCTGTTTTTATCATCCCAAGGAGGAATTTAAACCTACAGGCTAATAAGAATTACTGCTTAGCACAAACTCAGCATAGAGAGAAGCAGGAATATCAGGGACTTAAGGAAAGTTTAATTCAAGAACTGCAGCACCTACTAACTTGTAAGCTCAGCTAAGTTCACAGACACCCCTAAGGCAGAACCTAAATGCTACTAAGTTTGCAGTACAGGCAGCAACATTTCTTTTTATCTAGGTTTGCCTTCTCTGCCTTTGTTTCCATTTCTGTTCACTGGCCCAGTTCAATTTTCAGGTCACTGTGGAGCTGTCATTATTTTACTCAGTGTTCATACTGCAGCTGCACAACAGAACTCCTTTGGGGTTTTCCAAACTATCACAGTCATTTTGATGGTAATATGTATGAGAGTAGTTCCACTGGCCTACTTTTGCATAATGTAAAAATCTGCTCACTACCTTGCTAAAATCAGGACCTGTTTTCATCACTTTAATTAAGAATTCAGTTCATCCTGATCGCACTCTCTTTTGTGACAGAAGAGATATTCATCAAAAATTGGTGCTACACACTTCTACTGATACTCATACTGCTCTTCTCAACTCTGTCCTCTGCTTTGCTTCATCCAGTGTTGTTTGCCCTGTTAGCTGTTTGCAGACTCTTCACATGCTTAATTTTATGCTTTTTGGTTTGGGTGGTTAAATATAAAAATTCTGTGCATGTTGTAAAAGAAGTAGCTGCTTGTTGGGTGATATTTTATGCCTGGCTGCTGCAACTTATATCTTCAGTTAGCATTCAAAGACAGTGTTATAGGAATTGGCCATAGTACCAAAACATGAGAGGGCTGAAAACTCAGTGTTTGAGACATGTTGATGTAGAATAAGCAGATTTAAGAAGGATTAAATTTAGAAATGGAGGAAGGATGTGTTGTCTATGTGTACTATAGGAAGTTGGATGGGGATCGCGGGCTACATAAAATCTAAATAAATCCCTTGAGAAAGAATCAGAAGACCTTGGTTGTTTGAACAAAGCTGAAAGGTACATGGATGCTTCCAGAAGAAATTTGTGCAGTAGTTTCCTATGTAAAATGATTTCCTGTTAAAATGATTTAAATAGCATGTAAGTAGAATATAAATAACATCACATATCTGTCAAGGGCCATGTTGCTATAACAATACGCAGCTGTTTACTCTGAAATCCTGAACTGACATAAAGAATTCTGTCAGGGCTGTGGGGGCTGTGGTGACACACATGGTCTGAAATGGCTTCCCTGCTGGCATTTGTCCCACAGCAAGTCGGACACCTCCTCCTAGACCAGGAATTCCAAGGCTTTTTAGAAGGAAATTGTCTGTCTGTCAGCTTCTTCCCCTGCCCCTCTTTTGTCTCTAGTTGTTGACAAGGACTGACAGTCATCTGGAAGCTGAGATAGGACTAGAGTCTGTGTCTCTCCCTTCCATAGTGGGTCCCCTAAGCACCACTGCCCTACCTCTGGGCCCCTGGGCAAAGTGATGGACTAGCTGAGCTCTCAAGGTCTCTTCTAGCAGCAGGTTCTATCGGGGCTGCCAGTATTGAATGTTAGATGGAAATGGGGTATAATCATATCTAATGCTGCTGTTGCTCTGGTTACTCACATCCTAGGGCTGGGGGGAGTGTGTGATGCATATACACACACGTGTACATATGTGTATTAGTTTTGTGGTTTCTTACAAAGAGTATTCATGTTGGAAGATCTAATTTCTAGCAGCAGGTTCTATCGGGGCTGCCAGTATTGAATGTTAGATGGAAATGGGGTATAATCATATCTAATGCTGCTGTTGCTCTGGTTACTCACATCCTAGGGCTGGGGGGAGTGTGTGATGCATATACACACACGTGTACATATGTGTATTAGTTTTGTGGTTTCTTACAAAGAGTATTCATGTTGGAAGATCTAATCTGCATTGATGTCAGTTTGGCATGCATTCCTGTTTGTCAACCTGAAGGAACAGAGATGCACCACTTTTAACAAGACAAGCCTTAGTAGATGTGGTAATAATGAAGTTCAGTAGTGCATGGAATACTGTAGAGCATCATCTCACTGCTTGCCCCATTTGCAGTTCTGCTGAACAAATAGAAAAATCCAACCATTGGCCACTGTGAGAATGTTAAATCCACTGTTTCTCTAGAGGAGTATACAGTTCCTTGTAGCAGCATTTTGCCTGCCATTTTATTTTGTTCTTTTTTATTCTGATCTTTTTTCTTGATAAACTGTCAAATTCATGTTTGAAAAATAAAAGGTAGCTTTTTGAAGAACTGTATTTTAAATAGAGGGAGGTAAAGCATCATCCTCTTTCTTAACCAACCTGAAAAGAAACCATCATTTTAAAACCACCTAATCCTAATCAATCATTAGCACTGGCAAACCACTGGGTATGTGGATGCCACTTGCTTAGTAAGTTAGAGGAATGGATGTGGATACTACGAGTTAAAGCCACATCTCAGTTGCTTAAAGGTGTGTTCAAAGACTTTTGACAGTTGTTTCTTGATCAGTCATAATGCTGGTCATGTAGTTTGAGTTTTCTTATATTGTCTGGTTTCTAGTCTTACAGAGCAGTGTGTGGGATGTTTTTCAGTCTTCCTTCAGTGTCTTTTCCTTTTCCAACAGGTGAATCTTTTCTTCCTGCTAAATATCGTTCGTGTTCTCATAACGAAGCTGAAAGACACACACAAGGCTGAATCCAATCTGTACATGAAAGCAGTGAGAGCCACCCTGATTCTTGTCCCACTCCTTGGCATTGAATTTGTCCTGTTCCCATGGCGACCAGAGGGTCGGATCGCTGAGGAAGTGTATGACTATGTGATGCACATCCTCATGCACTACCAGGTAGGAAGCATTGCACAGTCCTTGCTCACCTGAGCTATGTAGCACTTGGCGTGTGAAGCCGAGAAAAGAGGAATGATGGTGGTGTTTTAATTTTTAAAGACCTTTGTGCAATATTCTTAGAAATTATCTTAGCTTCCTCCTTATACTGAACTGTCATTTACTTTGAAAGAAACATCATGGTGGATAACCCCTTATTTTTAGTTATCTGTTATTAGAAATTATTCACCATGTTTAGATTGTCCTGCATTTTCTTTGCTATCTACATCTGAATTTTATTAGAAACCTCTAATTATCTCACACCTGAAATACCCTAGATGCATGTGAAATAAAGCAGAATCTATATTTTATTTTACAGGGTCTACTAGTGGCTACAATTTTCTGCTTCTTTAATGGTGAGGTAAGGGAACAACTTTCAATATATTTACAATAATTTTCCTTTTCTTAGGGTTTTGTTTTGTTTTAGCAATTAAGGAGATGGTAGTTTTGAAATTTTTTTGCAAAATTTTATGTCTACATTTGTCAGAATTAAAAATGGAAGGAAAGTGTCAGGCTTCCAAGAGCAGAGCTTGGGAAGGACTGTGCCATCATTCATGGCATCATTAAGTGCGTTAGGACTGACTCTGGTGCTAAGCAATATACGTTTGTCTTGATTAGATAAGAAATTGAAGACACTTGTCACTTTGATATAAATTCTCAATAAGTATCATAAAAGTAAAATGCAGTTCAACATTCCAAAGGTGTATTTGTCTGTATTAGAAGCTGTGTAGCATGTTATTCTGGAGAATCACTGTTTGGTTTTCCTGTAGCAGGAATAAAGCACACTGCATATGTGTTGCTGGGCTGGGGTAGGGTGGTACCCCATGACAGGGAGTTGGAACTTTAAATCTATAAGGTCTCTTCCATCCCAAACTGTTCTATGATTTTCTGTTTGTGTTATGATGGCTCTTTGGGAAAATTTTAGGCTGAGGTTTGAAAAACTCTTTTTTCGCCCAGATGAAAAGCATCATTCAAAAAATCAGACCTTCACAGCTTGGTGTGCTTAGGTTAGAAATTTGTGTTGAATAAGAAGTGCACTTTTAAGAAACCTTCATCAGTTCAAGGACGAACTTCTGTATTATGTTTCCCAGTTAGAGGATTATGCCATATGTCAGTAATGGATGGTATTGATCCCATTAAAGCTAACAAGCTTTGCTGTTACCTTGAATTGATCAAGACTCTGCACCCCTGGAGTGCACACAGTGACTTTCATGTAGAAACTCTTGCTCCAAGCTGGAGAGAGTACACTTACAGAGGCTTAAGGTTGCAGAGTTTAAAGTGGTAGAAAGGATGAAAAAAGGAATATATATAGAGAGAGTTAAAATAGTTAATACTGCTCTTGCTTGCAAAAAACTTTAACGACCCCAAAACAAATAAACAAAAGCACCCCACTAAGAAAACTAACTGGTACTTTTCCAATGCTTTTGGCAGAGGAAAAATTAGAATCCTACACTTATTCCTACACATCTGTTTGTCCATTTGTTCTGCATTTAGTGCAGTTACAGTATATGGCTGTAAGCAGATGTGTGGGGGTAACCAGATGTTTTCATGTGACTGAACTCTTAGTTTCTTTTTTCAGATGTTATAAATTGTGTCAGTGTGCTTATATAATGTTATTGGACAGTATTATTTACTTACAGGAAAATATTTTGTTACCACTAGAATTGATTCATGCAGATTGCCCTTCTTTTCCTAAGTTCAAAGCTGACTGAATTGCAATGAAACTTCCTTGGGGTTTGAAGGTTTGTTTGTGTGTCATTGTGTGTCCCCTCACAGTGTGTCTCACTCATTTTTTTGCCAAGGAGGCACAAAAGGTGTGGGTTGAAATACCTTGGACTCGATGGCATCTTTTCTAACCTTAATGATTCTGTGATTCTGTAAACATTTATTAATTTAGGCACTTAATTTTTAGACTGTAGGCCTTGATTTTGTGAGTTAAACATACCTTCTCTCTAGAGAGAGGAAATTTATGCTTTTTAAACCACTTTTGGGTTCAGTGCTCCAGTGACCTCTATTCACTTTTTTAATTTTCAGTACACCTTGTTCAAGAAGAGTCTTAACTGCTTTATAAACAACTGTATCAGTAAGGAAATCCAGGGGGAGAATGACAGTATAGGTAGGAAAAATGTCTGCAAAGGAAAAAAGTGTCCTTTGTGATCTAAAAGATTGTGCCTGTAGCACATAAGCCTGCAGGCACACGTGTGTTCTGTTGCCATTATAGTCCCTTGCTGTGATACCAATCCCTGAACAAAGCCTGCAACTGCAGCTTAGCTGCTGTGTAAAGATTCTGCTTTCTCATCACCTGTCATAGCAATAATTAGAGACTGTACATAATGAGAGGCATCATGAGTTGGTGTCAGTGCTTGTCTGCAGCAAGTCTGTGAATGCTGGTGTTGGAATTGACACTGAGTGACCATGGAGCAAAGATTTTCCAGTGGAGTATTAGCAATTAAAAATGCTAAAAGCAGTAATTTATTTATGTCTACATCTTTCTGTGTCAATCTTCTATCTAAACCTTCTATACCAAATATCAGGAGACAAATCCTGTTCAAGCAGACACTGCTGGCCAAAATGTGAATAAAAGTGATCTGGTAGCATAGAAAATGTAAAAATAGTGAAAATAAACTAAGAAGTGTAAGAAAAATAACTGATATGTCCTGCTGACTATAGCCAAGGAACATCTCTAGCTTCCTGAGCAGCACAGCCAGGTATGGCCTGTCAAATCCAGTTCTAATATGCACTGCAGCTGTTTGTCACAAACCTCCTACAGACAAGGGCCTATGTGCAAACTCTTCATCTTGATCTTCTGTTGCTTCCCTGAGGACACTCCCACTTTGCTTATAGCTCAGCATCCCACAGAGGAAGATGCTCCCACCTACCTCTTCATGTTTTCCAGTTTGAGTTGGCCTAGAGTGGGTTTTGGGGTGACAGAACCTTGTCCCAGATCTCTGATAAATCAATAGAAAGATTCCTGTTGAGATATTAATAACAGGTGCTAATACTGACCTGCATGATCCACATAAGGTTTGTGGTGTGGGTTTGGGTTTTTTCCTTCCATTTCACTGATCTGCAGAAGTGTTGCCATGAAGGTCACAGACTCAGGTCTGCAGAGATATACAGTCTGTTTAGTGAAGATGAGGTAGGTGAGGCTCTGTTGTGGGTTTTTTCCTCCTGGCTGGTTGCTGAGTTGTTGAATCTGTTTGATATTGAGCATCAAGCTGCCAGTATGTTAGAGGGCTGACTAGAAAGAGCCCCTTAGGAAAACTCATCAAGAAGAGCCATTACTAACTAAGAAGGTGAGAAAGCAAGAATCTTCCAGCTAGAACTAGCATCTCTGTTAGTGACTGAGAAATAGAATATTTATTACATTATTTTCTTTCATTAAACACATTACTTAATATCCATTCTTGTAGCAAAATCACAAAGTGCTACCTCTCCTGAGCTGAATTTACAGCTCTGTGCCACTGCTCAAAGCTGAGGAGAGAGGGGTAAAAGGTCTGTTCTTACTTTGTGGGTAGACATGCATATTGTTAAACAGAGTATAACTAGTGGTGAAAATTAGTTGTCGTGTTGATTTTTCCCACCTTCTTCTCTGAATGATTGATTGCAAGGTTAGAGAAGACTGCAAATAATAATAAATGAAAGGATGTAACACCCTACAAGAACAGACATGTGGCAGGGCAGAGGTGAAATCCTGATTCAGCAGTAGCAGAGGGGCTTCAGGAAGAATGCCAGAAATATGTGGCTTAGTTAGAAATGCATGGAGAGAGCGTGATGGGCAATGGGGCAGGCAGAGAGGAAACTGTGTTTGCCTGCACAGGAAACACTATTTATAGCAGGTTTTCACTGGCTGGAGCAGCTGAACACACTGTTTGTCCCTCGCAGCAGCCTGAAGGCTCTTGTCTCACAGGGATGCTGATGGACCTCAGGAGCTATGGGGCTAATATTCTTTAGGACTGGCTTACAAATATTATTAACAAGTGAAAATAAGCAAAGTGTTAATGAAGAAACCAGGAAAAGTGTGGGAGAAGATTGGAATGATTTCTCTTTGGCAACCTGGGGCAAGACCCAAGGGAAAGGCTTCAAGTTGTGTCAGGGAGGTTTAGGTTGGATATTAGGAAAAGGTTCTTCCTCAGAGGGTGTTTGGGCACTGGAACAGCTCCCAGGGCAGTGGTCACAGCCCCAAACCTGACAGAGTTCAAGAACTGTTTGGACAATGGTCTCAGGCACACAGTGGGTTGTTGGGGATGGCCATTGCAGGGCCTGGATTTGGGCTCAGCGATCCTTGTGGGTCCCTTCCAACTCCGATTGATCTGTGATTCTCTGTAAGTCTTTTTACAATTTGCCCAGTCTAGTTTATTTCCCCGCTCTGCCAAGAGACTTCTTTGACCTTGGTTAAGCCCTGTAGTTGCAGTCATTGGCATTTTCTCACCTCAAGTTAAAGTGAAAATTGCTCAAAGTGTAATTTTTTGCACATGTGTCTACAATAAAACTCTGATCTTACTGAGGCAATTGACTATGGAAAGTGGAACAAATAGAACACAGCTTAGTGATAAGCACAGACTGATTGATATGATTTCTAACTAAATTCCAAGCTTCCTTCTGGGAAAAGATGGAATTTTGAATATGCCTCTTCTCTTTGCTTTATGAGAGATTACCAGAAATGGATTCAACCTGTGTGAAGATTTAAGGTTCTGTATTGCTATGCAATGCATATATTAATTAATGAAAAAAGTTCCTATGTGAAACAAGAACTTTCTTTTTAGATTTGGAAAAAAATACAGAATTTTGACATGAAAAGCAGTAAGATCAGATACTCAGAACTATTAAGGTACTTGATTTCTACTGACTGGATGTTTAGAGTGGGTTAGAATGGTCTTATGAAATGTAAGAGAGTCTTTCCTTGGCCCTAAATTTCTTATGTAATCAGTTGATACTTCTTTCCTTACGCTCTGACATTTTATTTGTGAAGGTTTGGAGAAATAAGAAGTTGTCCTTTAAACAGAGGTTTCTGATACCAGATTGGAGGAAGTCTAAAAATTACATCCCTTTTCTTCTATTTATTTTTGTGTTTTGTAATTAAAGCCAGAGTAAAATTAGACAAAAGAAGCCATTGTGTGAGGGAAATGTGAAGCAAACACAGAAAGAAATCCTGAAGACTTATGGAAAATCCTAAAACTATTTACCCACGGTATCAACAGTTAACTGGGGGAATCACTGTCACTGGTTAGTATGTAACAAAGTGAAATGAAGGTCATGTTTGTGAGTGAGGCCTGTGATTTGGGGGGCACTGCTGGGTAAGTGTGAACTCCCCAGCACTTCCCAACAGCCAGTGCTGTACAAAGTTTGGCTGAAGAGGAAATTAAATATTCATGATCTATGGGCAGTTTTTTTAAAATATAAAAAATGTCTTGAAAAGCAGTAACGAGCTATTACCATTCTTAGCATTTCTCACTTGGCATCTTCACTGAAAGACTAATTCCGTGTGAATTTCATGAATGTGGCATTTCATCACTCATGCACAGGTGTTTAACCATATTGTAGGAGAGGAAGGCTATGATAAACACCACATCCTTTCAGGGGGAACATGTAAACCAGCTGGGCCTTCAGCTATTTGATCAGTTTTATTTTTAACTCTGGAAGAAATGTGGAGTTTGGGAAATTGTCCTAGTCATTTGCTTAAGGTGTGGTTAGAAATTAGGAAAGACTTGTTTGTGCCAGAACAAGCAAATGTAAATTATGGTTTGTTGAGAGTAAATGAGTTTACAGCTGCTGAGGATGTAGTCTTTTGAACATAAGGGTGAACAGAAATGACCTTTTTCTCCTTTAAATATGATCTGTCCACACTGGACTGCAGTTCAAGGGGAAAAAGCAGAAAATGTCATTGCTGCTGTTCCTCCTGCAATCTGTGTTTTGTTTTAGTGACTAGTACACTACTAAGAGTACTAGTGCGTCATTATTTCACATCAAATTTGCTGAAAAATAATGCTTACTTAAATTGTAAATCTTTCTGAACACCTCAAGTGACAAATGACATGGAGGTACCTCCACTGCCAGGATTACTGAGCCTCTACTGCCTAATTTGGTGAGACATTTTTGTGGCCCTCATGCATCAGAGAATGAGCTCTCTCCAAGTGGCTTATTTGCATCTCTTTTTGTTTTCTGGCATAGGTGCAAGCTGTTTTGAGAAGACACTGGAACCAGTACAAAATCCAGTTTGAGCACAGCTTCAGCCACTCGGATGCGATGCGCACTGCTTCCTACACAGTCTCGTCCATCAGCGACGTTCAGGGCTACAGCTACAATCATGACTGCACCAGTGAACATTTAAATGGGAAGGGCTACCACGACATGGAGAGTGTGGTTTTAAAAACTGAAAAGCTCTATGGTTGACTGCCAAAGTCCTGGCCTGTGCCAGTGGCCTCACCCTCATGGACTCCAAGTCTGATTTAGTGACTTCATGGCCAGAAGATTTTACCTAGCTTGGGATATGTTATTCTCCTGAATGATGCAAACTAAACCACAACATGGTTTTTTGTACGTATGTGTGTGTGTATATATATATATACATATATATATATACATCTATATGCATATATACATATGTTTGTGTTTCTGTGTATCTATATAGTATTGACATCTGTACATATATATATATGTATGTATGTATGTGCATTTATATAAGGATACAAACTTTGCCTCCTCAGTTTCTACTGTGTAGACAAAGTTGGCAATTTTTTGTACAAAGGGACTCAATGAAGGATTTGATTTTCTTGGAAGTTTGTATAAAACTGTGCTGTGTTGAAGCCACTTAATTTGCCTATAGAATCTTAGAGTGTAAATACCATACTCGATTGTCTTAATTCAGCCTAAATTAGAAAAAAGCAAAATGTTTAAAGTAGATGCAATAATAACCATCTAGGTTATTTTTTTTTGCCCAGCGTTTATTTGGCTGTCAAAAAAGGCCAACATATAGTCTGAGATAACAGACTCAAAGTTATTGCTGGTTTGGTTAAGGATATTGATAGTCTGGTTTGGTCAAAGATATTGACAGTTTGGTTAACAATATTGTTGGTCTGGATTGGTCAAAGATATTGATGGTTTGATTTGGTTTTTTCCCACTATTTTACATCAGGCATGGAAACACCAATTCAAGTCTGAGCCTGTACCTACTTCTGTACTGCAATGTAGTATCTGGCAGCAAGTTTTGAGCGATTTTATTTAAGCTATTTTGGCATATTGAGAAGTATGCCCTTCTCCTGAAGTGCGTGGAAGTTTCTTACTGGCTTTAACACAGACAAGACCGAGGCCACAATGCCAGAAAAGAAAAGGAGTAACCTGAATAACTGCAAACCCTTCAAGACACTAACATGTAATTGCAGCTGATGCTATGCTTAAGGAATTTACTCAGCCTGGAGAGAACCATGTACAGAATTTGTTGTAGCATTGTTCTTATTTTATTTTTGAGTATTTCCCTGGCCATACATTTGATAACTTATTCCTTCATTCTTGGGGCAAAGTTTTGATTGATTTTGTGGCTTTTGCTGTTGTCTGAGATAAGCAGTGCACATGGCATACTAACTTTAATGCCGGTGTATAAGATTAAGACTAATCAAGCAACCAAATGTTGGTAGTTGTCATTATTTGGAAAATCCAATATAAAGTTTGTTTTATAAAGGTTCAAAACATTATGGAGAATTTTAACATTCTTTTGGACTGCTTGATTCTGAATCTCTCAGTTACTTAGCTTAGAACAGTACATTATATGCTGTTTCTGTGGTTCTACTGGTGTATAAAGGCCTCACTGAAAACAAAGAGGTTGTCAGGAAGGTCTTGAGAAAATGTGTCTTTATAGGAATTTATGTTTTTGTTAAATCTTTATGCTTTAAAGAAATAGTTTTAAGTGCAATGACAAAATGCTCAAGAATGAGAGCATGAAATGAGTTCAGAAAAGCCCTACTAAAAATTACAAAAGTAAGAAAAAGTTTTAAACATTTAGTTTGCAGAAAAGTTTACTTCAAGTGGGGAAAAAACCAAAATGAAGTAGAAGAAAAAATAGATGCTGGAGCTGACAGACTATTATGCTCATTAATGTATATCTGGTGCATCTAAGGCAGCCAAAAAATTGAAGGACAGTTCTTTCTGAGAACATTTCAGTTTTAAATACTTCATTTTGTATATGAACAGCTTGACTTTACCACTTAAACATTTTTGTCAGTAGCTTTCTGTGAATTTCATTAGCCACTAGGCAATTTGCTGTCAGTGTTTAATAGATTATGACCTCATAATGCTTTGTACTTAGAAGGAAAATATTAGGACGATGTGGGAAGTTCACATCACTTGAACCTTTCCATAGTTCTTTACAGTTCTTATGTCTGGAGTTTGAATTTAGAAAGTGTTTCATTAATTAATTATTTTTGCAATATAGAATCTCAGCTAGGATGCACAAATTAAAATTTCTTTACTTCTGAAAGTCTGTCTGGTCTGTTCATGGGAATGATTTGAAAAATCTGTTGGATCTTGTGCTGCAGAGTCGTTTGGAATCTGGCAATCAGATGTCACAGGCTCTTACACTGTAAGAATACAGTAATGATGTCTGCTACAACATGATTAGAGGTTACTTGCAACTCTGCTTGCTGATCTAGGTAGTGTTACTTAAAATCTATGCAATGTTCTGGCAATATGAGTGGTGCAGAAAATCCCTGCTCTGGTGTAGCAGCTTTACACTTATGGGACCAGATCATCAATTGGTATAAATCTGTCTGGAGCTCCATTTGCAGAAACAACAGGTACCAGCTAAAAATCAAAGCCCAGGCAGATATCTGTCCATTTGAAAGTGCCTTTTCTTTTTTTTTTTAAGTCCTTTATGGTATATTATTAGACAATTAGTTCATGGTACCTGATGGGTTGTTGTAATTAAAATATATGTGGTGGTTAAGAGTGTGATACAATGTTAGACTTTGAATTAAGCTTCCTTCTGAGCTAGGCAGTTCACATTTATTTGCCTATAAATTTTTTATCATTTAATGCAAACTACTAGTTGCTAATTGCTCCCCATCCTCTATTAGAGAAAGTTGTAATGGTAATTTAGGAGGGAAAATTATTTTTCTACAGAAATTATCCTACTTCTAGGTGGATAATCATAGCATGCTTCTAGGCACACATCTGTCTTCTCTCTGGAAAAGAAACACACATCCAGCTGGATGTGCAAGAAAATGTTTATGGCTGTGGAGGGTCACATGGCATAGGAGAGCTATGTTTCCCCCCTCCTATTTTCTAATTTCCGTTAGAAAACACTAATTCCTTATTTCATCTTTGTACCTCCCCTTTTTCTGCGTATGTAAGAGAAGGATCTTCTTCTTAAAACGTTTTTCTGTCACCATAAATTAAAATCAAATCCCTATGCTGATTGTTATGGCTGATTTTCTGCTTTACAGAATGTTGCAGTTCATATCTGTATTCTCTGGGATGGAAGTAAACTCTGTTTTGGTGGGACTGTGAGATTCCTTTGAACATGCAAATAGTGACCTGTTATTGTTTGCTACTTTCTTTTTAATTTAGTGAGGATTTATTGTGTCAATTTACAGGGGCTACAGAAATAGTTGTCTTATATGTGCTGTAATACCAGTGTGTTAGGATTCTGTGAGAGAAAATATCTGGTTTTAATGCTGCTGTCTTCAATTAATAAAATGCTCCACTGGAGGGTCCCCTCAGTTGTTTGTTTAATGTTAGCATATATGCTATGTAATTTTTCATGGTGATGATCTACTAGAGTATTTGGCTGTAGAAATGCTGCAGCACATACTCCTTTTCATGTCAAGGAACACTTGGGCTGGAAACCAGGCAACATTCACTTATTGTACTATGTAAATAAGTTTAATAGAAGCTATAGCATTGTATTTATTGCTTACACTAAGAATGGAAAAATGTGAAGTTATTTTTTTGGTTGTGCTTTATTTTCACCTTGTTCATATGCATCATCATGCTTTTCAATTGCTGAAAGAAGTATTGTTTGTGGTCAATAAAATATTACTCCCTTTATTCATATGTCTTGTGCTATAATATGTAAATAACAAAGCTGATCTAAACTAGGCTTTCGCAGATCTCTTAATTGTTGGTTAATGAAATATGAACACAGAAAGAAAGTAATTACATAGAGTTACTGACAATTATTCTGGTGTTTGTTTAATACTTACATTTTGAACACACAGTAGAGCGTTGCATTTCTGGAGAAAGTTTGCATAGATAAGATGATTGCACTTAAAATTATTTACTCAAAACTTCCTATTTCTTCTGAATCTGCATTTTAATAAAATGTTATTAATACTTACATTAAGCCAAATTTTCTGTTTCATCATGAGTTGGCAGCAGGACTATCTTCATTCCATCAGTGTAGCTGGAGGTAGATAAGCAATCCTGAGCTCAAGAAAAAAAGAAAATCAGACTGCCTAGCAATATTTAAACACACACAGGGATCTTATATACTGTGATATAATAATACTACTACCTGCATGTTACCCATATTTAAAGTATGCTATTGTCCAATCAACAAATGCACAGTCTCCCCAAATCTCGTATCTGACTTTGGAGCAGGAGCCAGTAATTTTGTTGATCTTTAGTTCCTAGGGGTAAATGTCAGTCAGTGGAAATTGTTGCAGATTCTACTAAGTTATGTCTATTACTATAGCTAACTGTACAGCTTCGTACGTTCTACCAACACCTACTAATAATATCACTTACTGATTCTCTGTATCCCTCTGTAGAGATCAAACTACTAACTATTTAACAATTATTTTATGCTGTTGTACAAGTAACTATAGAGAAAAAGCAGTAAATCCAATTCCCCAAATCCAAATGTTGCTACTTAGAACAGACTGCTTTCATGCCCAGCAATAGAAAAGTAACACAAGTGATAGCTACAGTATTATTTGCAATTGGAGTATATGTGCTAAAAAGCAATTTAACACAGTATTTTGAGCCAGAAAGAAAAATGAAACATAGCATCCTAACCTTTGTAGATAGGAGTAAGCAGTGATTCTCACACTGTTTACAATTTTAAAAGAGGAAATGTTCTTACAGCACAAGTAGCTTTACAATATTTAAATGCACAAGAAACAAAACAAACCAATTTTGTATCACCTATTGTCACAGGATACCATTCCATTCTCTACAAGCTACAGGGATTACTGGCTTTGAAGATATTCCAAGTGCTCTACTAGTATATCTTGCACCTTGTCATGGCAGTCACCATCAAAACCAATGTTCTAATCTAAATTTTTAGCTTTTGACAGTTATCTGATTCTAAAAATGTATGTGCCAAGAAAATAGAAAATTCACTTTGAACTAGTGGACCAAATACATACCAAAGTGATGAATTTAACATTCAGCCTGCAAACTGATCTACTGCACATTGAAGATAAATTAACAGAATTAAAGGAACAGCATAAAAATTCAAATCCTAGTGACCATGAGGAAGCTGCTTTGGAGCTAGTGTTGGACAACAGAGTGGGCTGTCTATGCACTGAGAGTCATTAGTAACCTTCTGAGAAAGGAGAAGCTGAAATTAATGCAAAACTGCATCATCTCACATTTTGTTTGGCACAACAATTTGTGTTCAAACCCATACTTGAACTTAAAAGAGGCAAGTGGAGGATGGGGGTGGGGGCAGCAGGTGGCTGTGCCACTACATGTGTTCCACAGGCCTCAGGCATGTGGCTGCTATGGGGATCATGTAGCACTTCAACACTGCCTGCTGGACCAGCCACAAGCAACCAGTGTAGAGCTTAGGAACCCTCTGGAACTGCAGAGAATTCTTACTTTTAATTGGAATAACAATAAGACACAAAATGCATCCAACACACACAATCAAATACATATCTGAACAGAAAAACCTTAGGGGGAAAAATAACCCCAATCAGCCTTTTTCAAATGTCACAGAAAAAAACCTGAGTAATGGCTGGTTTTGCATAAGTTACTACTATAAATACTAATCAATGAACAAAGCAAATGTTTTTTACTTGTCATTTCATCTCTGTACGCTGTGGACATTCTCTTTTTTCAGGAGCTCATTTCTAAACAGTAACGAGAGCCTGACTGGAGTTCAGAGGTGACAGACCCCTGTTTATAATTAGAATTATTACCTATCAATCACCCTACAGATGTGTATCCTTAATACCTTTTGAAACATATGCCTAAATGAACAATTTTTCTTCAGCCCCATAGACTTCATGCTCATTTGAGACAAAAGGCATATAGCATTTAAACCCAGTTTTATCACTACACCCAAAATAAAAATGTGAACCCTAAATTGTAAAGATATTTGCAGCTAGAAGTTCTAAAGACTATTTCAAAGTTTTCTTCCCCTCAACAAGCTTCACCACTTACTAAATGAAAACTGTTACAAAGGGAAAATATATGATTAGTTCTAACCCTTATACATCTCTTGATGCAAATTTAACAGAATACAAATAGAGAAAAATCAAACCCTGTTTTCTGAAAAAGTGCTCTTCAAGCACGTAAGGCCTGCACAAATCATCAACGGGCTTGAATACAACTATGTGTTTGCTTAGTTCCTTGCCTTGGTATTTGCAAATGAAATGTGACAGTGTGTGCAAGTAGCAGAGAATGTGCTTCCAAAGGTCCTCTGGGCATTGGACAGGGATGGCTGCTCAACTAGTCTGTCTTTGGCAGTGAAGTCCATGGTCATTGTGTCTATTCCTCATGAAGAAGGCGAGTCACAGAAGGCTGTGACAGCTCATTGTACATGCAATGCTTTTAAGTATAAATGTTTAATAAAAAATGCTGAATTAGCAGGGAACAACAATATTTAGATGCTACAAAGTATATTGCACTGAAGAGAACAGCGATCAAAGAGTTTCATTACTTCAAACACAATAAACATGACAATAAAAGACCATTGATGGATATGATGGAATTAAACATTAAAAAAAGGAGAATTAACTATTTTGTGCCTATTTGTTAAAATATGCCATAGAAAGGTTTAAAAAACAGAGTATTGTTACCTTTCATACCACATACTTGTAGAAAGACTTAGACAAATTATAATGACTTTGTTCCTTAACTTCCTCTGGATATAAGACCTTAAACATCAGAGAAGAGCTAGGAACACAAATGCTTACTCACATTTTCCTTAACTACCCTTGAATATGAGCCAAATATGTGCATTTAACAGAGAGTTTAAAAATGCATTTAGCTGGGTTTCCCAGAAGGATTTGCAGCCATTTATTCCACAGAGTAGTGTCCATATCCCAATTTTTCTGATACTCACAAGGACTGCAGGAGCTGTCTTCAAGCATTGGCTCCTTCTGTCACATTTTGGGCAGATGATAACAGTAGGGTTTTCCTTATTCAGGGGTTTCTTTCAGTATTCTGTGGGCATTTGGCCACCAGGGATACTTCAGAACCTGAAACAAGAACCACAGGAACCACAAGAATTCACAGCAAGAGATCTTGGTCTTAGATGATTTGAAATATCAAAGCAAAGTTGTATTACCATTCTGTGGGTTATAACAGAGCACAGTGATACTCCTTGTTTTTCACATTCACATCTCTTTTACAAAAAGCATCTCAGTTTAATGTAACTGTGATCCTTTATCCAGATGATGCAATGGACAGTACAAGAATTCAGAAAGTTAGAATATCAGTTCCTTCAAAATCTTCATGGCAAATACCTGTGATAAAACTAGTTCAATTTCAGATAATTTCAAGCTGTGGACTCTGAGTCAAACAGTCCAGTTCAGGTCTGTATTTGTTATGAGGTATAGAAAATGCTTCCCTTTCTTTTTGTCAGGGAAAAGTGGCAGTAGCTATTCTCCATTTTCATTTAAAACTACCTGGCCTTGCTTATAACCATCAGAAGTGCTGTAAATAGCCTGCTCCAGCTCTAATTAAAAAGCTAATTAGAATGACTTGACATATAAGAAATTCTTAGAAAAGAAAGATGAGTCAGGAAGCTTTCACAGAAATAAGAAAAATATTGAAAGCAAAAATTAAAACATAGCAGCACCAAAACTCTGAAAATGTGGGTTTTGTTGCCGACAACAACAGCACTACTTGCACTTATGTTCTTTCATTAAATATGGAAAAAGATTTTTCCTTTTAAGTCATGTAATGTCATTTTTTTAAAAAAAAATACAAGCATTGACAGTAGCAAAATACACTTTTTTATATATGTTAGAGTAAAATATAGAGAGTTTTACACCTTTCTGCCTTTTCCACCACCTCAGACCTTAGTACTTCACTAGCATTGGCATGATTTTGGGAGGGGTTTTGGGGGGTTTTTCAATTAAAATCTTCCTCTCATTTCTTAGTATTCCCCAAGACCTGCAGCCAGCAGTTATCCACGTTCCTGCAAGATACTTTCCTTTCCATCAGCTATCTCCAAAGGTCTTGGAAACCAGAGGTGATGCTGCTCCTGCCCAGCATCTTTTTCCCAGCCCTGCCAGCTGTGCCAGGACCACAGGAGGAGTGCAGTAGAGCAGTCACTAGCACTCGCTGAATTTCTGTTGTCTACAACTTGGCACAGGGATGAAGGAAATGAAGCCTCAGAGAGTCTTCAACTCACACCCATTTCCTCAACAAAGTTATTCTGGCACTGGACAATAACTGGCATTGCTCCTTCCTGCAATGAGGAATGCACTGAGTTGGTTTTCTGGCTGTACTCCCCTTGCTGTGCTGTGGAATCTCTGGCTCTCTCCTCAATCACTCCTTGTTTATGTCTTTTTAATGCTGTTGAAACAACTGAAGGGAGCAGGATTGCCCATCAATTTCTACATGCAGCAGCAGCTGCTAGTTGAAAGCCAGAGATGTCTAAGAATTTGTCATATTTCTAATCCAGCAGGAGCATAAAATAAAGTTTGGCATTACTAAATATACATAGACAGCATGAACACACTGTGAGCAAAGATAATATTAACAAATTAAGCCCTTATATTAGTGTCACCAAAAAATCCACATACAAAAAATAATCAAAACACCCACCAAGACGAACAAACTAAACCCCAAAAAGATACTTGGACAGATATGGAGTGTCACTGATTTAAGAACTCCAAAAAGAGTCTCTTTTCTGTCATTGCAAAAGAATTGTACTTTAAAGAAAAATTGCATATCCCTCTATTTACAGAAATTCTCCACTGGTTTTCCAGGTACAGATGTGCAGGTGGGAGGAAAAGTTAAAAGGGAACCTGAAGCTTCTTCCATTAACATCAGTGGGCACAGCCCATATGCTTAGAAGAAAGTCCTTTCAAAGCATTTATCACCTACAGGCAAGAAAAAGATCAGATTTTAAAACTGATGATGGGATATGTCCTCTAATGAAATGCATGGTAGCTGACTGTGCATTCTGGCAGAGAGGCTGTGTGTTTAGCTAGGTACACTTAAAAATCACAGCTTGCTTCAAGTTTCAAATAATTGACATCTATTGGAGAATGTGAGTTACCACGCAGGGAAAGAATATGCTCTGAGGTACATTAAAATACGCAATGAAAAATCAAATTAACTGTGCTGACAAGAAAACTGACACTGAAATTACTACCTTTTCCAGCCCTATTGTATTATGTTTTCAGGTCCACAATGAAGTGAAAGATGTGATGTATTGAAATCACTATAATTACATCTGGCTTCAGGGCACAGCCAGAAAGAACAGAGGGGTATACTTGGCAAAAATGGGTTGTCCTGTTGTTAACCTTAGAGGCTTTTAATCACTGCTACCTCATCATAATCATCAGGATAATGTAGTGAATCTCCTTTTCTGGACCCAGTGTGATTTTGAACAGTCCAGATAATACCTTGGCTTGATAATTACAGGTCCAAGATTACACATAAGAGCAACGTTTAAATGTGAAGGATAATCCTGGCAGATATTACTTCATCATCATCTTCATGGTCTATTTTTCAAACAATGCAACTCAATGGACATACTAAAAATACATGTAATATGATCCAGTATGTTCTTTTGAATGCAGAGAAAGGCCAAACAGACTCTTCCTCATGTACAGTATAAATCACTGTTTAAAAACTGAGAATGTGAGATCCCCTCAGTGACAGACGGTGAGAGCAGCATGTTCTCATTCTAGTGATGACACAATGCACAATTTAGCAAAAAAGATACTGCTTCTCCACACTTGCTTTGAACTTGTCATTGCATTTTTGCAAACCCTCTTCATCAGCAGTAAATACAGATGATGTGATAGGGAATTACAATACTATAGCCTCTCCAACTGTGTGTCATTAAAATTATTTCACTCTGCTTCGAGATTCAAAGTTAATTCATCTGCAGATTAGTCTAAGTGCCTCTGAAGTCTACAATCACAAGAATCTGTGAGCTTCAAACCTACTAAGCCTTGCAATGGAAGTGCAACAGAAGTGCACCTGTCCTGCCAGAGCTCCAGAAAGCTCTCAAAGATAAATACTTATGACAAGATCCACTTTTCCCTGCCAATTCAGTGAAAGTCTCTGGCCACCCAGCGATTCTGGCAGTAAACTAGCTCAGGGATCCTTTGTAGTTGACACTGTCTGATGCTGCATTATTCTCTTCTTTCCTGTAAGCCATATAGGAACATCTGCAAGAGAAAGGTTCCTTGAGACTTCCACCTCTCCTGTGAATTTGAATGGGGCCAAACATATTGTGATCTTCTTTTGCTTAAATGTTTAGCTTATTTATTTTATCTTGCCTCCTTTGAGTCTATCATGTCTCTATTCTAAGAGCTAAGATGTTCTTTTCAACAACTAATATCTTTTTAAATATATTTTTAAATCCATTGCAGCACCATCAGCAAGTGCTTCCTTCATACACTAACAGTTTACTGCTATAGCTATTCCAGAACTCCAATTGTGAACACTCTTCCTCCAGAATAAAAGAGGGCTGTGGGGTTTTTGTTCTTAATTTGCTTTATTTATGTTGGAAGAAAATGTTTTAAACCATAAATTATTTTTTTCTGGAACATTACTCTGGCAGGTTTCCAAGCACGGTTGTATACTCAGTAGCTAATGGGTCAGTAAAACAAGCCTCTCCAGGACTCCAGGGAATATTTTTGAATCTATAAATCAGCATTCCCTATATTAGGTCCTTGAAGAATCTTTGTTTTATAATTTTGTGCTGAAAACTACTGTTCTTGTGCAGTTGCCACATGACTCCTTATCTGGCATGTCCCAATTCTCCGCAAATAGTCATGATAGTAAAAATGTACTGTGCTAGCTTATTATTTTTCTAGACAAAGAAAAGTGAAGATATCTGAATCGGCTGAAAGACAGAATGAAAATAAAATGTTGCAGAAAGCTTGTATTTAAGCCTTCAGGAACTGTGTCACTAAACATCTCTGTGTGTGGGTGAATGTGTGTTTTACAAATGCACAAAAGCACAGACATTGCAAACATGTTTGCCAGAGCACTCAAGAAAGCTGCATGCTCAGCCAGCTCTCCTGTAACTTTGGCTTGGGTCCCATGTAACTCTTCTGAACTCAGTAAGCTTCAGCATATCCAATATCAAAAACTTACCCCAGAGGCAGCCTACTTGGAAACAAAGAAAGAAACCCATTCTTTTTTCAATTTAGGGCATTCAACATGACTTTCTATAACAGCAGCTGAATGTGTTAACTAACAAGCTTTCAATCAACAAAAAGCTCTGAGCAATCAAATCCATAGGAATTTTTGAGACTGCCGTACCTGTCAAGCTTGTGATATATAATACTTCGTTGCTTGCCAGGCTATATCCAGGCATATCATATAAGGAGTCTGAGAGAAACATGCCAAACCTGCACTCTTTGCTGGAAATCAGTGCCCTTCATATGGGACAGGATACAGAATTGCTGCTCTTGGTTCGTTTACTGCTGAGGATTCCATGAGTTATGGTTTGTTTACATGAAAGATTAGGTTCTAAATCAATTGGCAATAAAATAAAGTTATAGGCTAAACTCCATTTCCATTGCTCCAGAAGAAATACTGTCACTAAACTCTGTAACCTACAGAATCACAGAATGGCCCAGTTGGAAAGGACCTTAAAGATCATCCCATTCCACCCCTTGCCATAGGCAGGAACACCTTCCACTAGCCCAGGTCGCCCCAAGCCCTGCCCAACCTGGCCTTGAACACTTCCAGGGATGGAGCAGCCACAGAGTCTCCAGGCAACCTAGTTAGTGCCTCACCACGCTCACAGAGAACAGTTTCTTCTAAACCTGCCCTCTGTCAGTTTTAACACCCTTCAAAAGATAACAGACTTAATACCTTTAATAACATTTTGGATCTTCTTGCTGTGAACAATAGTTTGAGATTTTATAAAAAAATCTTGAATATTTTAGGCAAAATAAGAAAACTCTGGGTTTGTTTCATGTTTTCTGATGTCAGTCAAAGCAAAGAGATGCTTTGGGCTTTGTCTTTTTTGCCAGTACAATCAAATCCTTAAATCATTCCAGGTTTATACTCAACTTGTGAATCATGCTTTTGTATCTAAAACACTCATCTGTCTACTCTTGGAAAGAAGAAGAATTTGCCAGAATAATTTTTGCAACAGAATTTTTTTCATTTAAACAATGTGGCCTGTCCATGACTCCAGACTTTCTTTTCCCCAGCCCAACCCAATTAGATTATGAATATTTTTCTTCATCTAATCACAATAGCACTACTATTTGTTAGTGTTTGTGATGCACAAGCTGCAAAAGTCTAGCTTTGCTTATAGCAGGACTGTGACAGTATTCTTCTTGGAAAGGTCTCCAAACAGCTGAAATTTACCCTTGTTGTCCCAGTATCACAACTGCTCAGACTAGTCTTGGGAGTCCTCAGTCCAGCTCTCAGTGCATTGCAAAGCAGCAGTGCCAGATTGCTGATTCATGCAGCTGGGTTAGGCAAAAAAGTCTCCATAAGGGCATCCTTCCAAGGAAATCCATACACTGTCAGCTCAGGCAGGCAGGACTCTTACTTTGACCTACTTACAAATCTGCATGTTCACCTCTTTCCCAAGATTATTATATCCCCTATCATAATTTACATTATACTTAAGCCACAGGCTGACATTCCTGTTTCTTTCCAATGTTGTTCTGAGGCTCTGTGATGATCTCCTCTTCCTTTTTCAGTTTCTAACTAAATCCCTATACTACTACATTTGCCCTGTGTTCAGCAATGTATCTGAAGCACTGAGAAGTTGGCAAATTGTAGCCTGCTGCAAGAGAGAGTCCAAAATGCCAGAAGTTTGTGTTCTGTCCATTTCTTTAAATTAGTACAGAAAAATACCCACTGTTGGAAAAATATCTGACATAGCTATCTGTCAAATGATATTTTTTAAAGTTAAAATATTCCCTTTCTTACTTATTTAATTATGAGTCTGTTCATACAACACAGCCCTTTGGATGAATTTGTTCTATCCCACAACAAAGTGCCCATTCTTGTTTCTCTATATTTCTCCCCAAAAGGACAAATATCCAACTATGGACACGGGAGTGCTAGGCTTTGCTTACAGCTGTCTTACACATGCAGAATGGGTACTTAACAAATCTTCCTGGCCCATTGCTGAGCACCCACAAAAAGCACATTGGAGAGACCATGCATTCTTAGCCACAAAACCCCCTACATGGTCCCTCTATTTTAAACTGGTATTTTAAAAAATTAAGAAGTTTTCAGCTTAGGTTAGGTAGTTGTATGTTGAAGCCACGCTCAAAGTGGACTGAAGATGTCTTGTTTGCCAAAATGAAAGCACAGATGAGTTTGACACTAGTCTTTTTCAATCCATAGATTGGATAACTAATTTTTGTTAATTTATGTGTGAAATAAAGATAGTAAAGACTGAAAAAAAAAAAATTACCCATAGACATCAGAAACTCTCTCCAAAGCTAGATTTTCTCTTAAGAAAGATACTATACTGTCTGTCACGTAATTTTATTAATTTACTCTTGTATGGCTTTTTTTTTCCTTCTTACTGAGAGCAAGAGAGTGTGAACTTTGAAAAGTGACTGTTCTCCAATTTTTATCATTATTTCCCTTTCTTAAAATTTATTAACAATAATCTTCAGCAAACTGAACTCAGTTTTCACAGTAAGAAAGAGCCAACCTGGGGGCAATACAGTTCCCAAGTGAGAGATTTTCTAATTGCTTGTCTCAAGGCAATCAGGAACCAAGGGTACAAAGCCCTGTACTGGACTGGACTGGAGGAGTTTCCTCCAAATAGATAACTGGACTATATTTCCTGAAAATGGTATCACTGCCTACAATGCAATGATATGCTTTAGGTGGTGGTAGATTTTTTTTCATGCTTCCTCCTGCCTCCCGCTGTGGGGAGGGCAAATCATGCTCCATGTAACATAGTGAGTTATTGAAGACAAGAAGCTGCAAATAAATGTTTTTCTTACAGTTAATTCATATGATTTTGTTGGAAAGGCTAGAAAAGGAGTACTTGATAATTGAATTACTGTGCTTCCTTACTGAAGTCACTTCCAGATAAGCAGCAAAACTAATTTGCTAGAGTAAATGAGAGAGCTTGAATACTCAGTCATCTTGGCTGGTCACAATGGGTGCAGGTTTATTCTGGCTAAGACAACCTATGTTATTTACTTCTCAACAATATGTACAAGTCAAATAAATACATTATGAATTTCTTGTAGAATTCAGGTTTCTACATTCAAAGAGGTAAAACTGTTTACAAAAACTACTGTCAAAGATATTAACACTATCTTCAGCCTTGACCTTTGTTTTTATTTTCTTTCCCAAAGTCCTCACCTGAGCAGGTTTGGCAGATAAAAAAATGTATTTTCATAAAATATGTTTAAAACACATGTACATATAAGAAAGCCCAAGAAAGCACAACTTGCATCTGAAACTCACAGTGGAATAAAAGTAAGATTATTCCCATAGAGTTTAAAAATAGTGTTAAATTATGATATACTGAATATATTTGCAGGACTTTTTAATACACCTGAAATCAAAGAGAACATGCAAGCTCCAAACTTCTCAGAAAGCTT
>NW_008666865.1:16792-23474 GCF_000695815.1 Acanthisitta chloris | reverse complement strand
GAAGAAGTTCCAATCCTCAGTGAAGTTCTTTCATGCTCAGCCATCATGTCAATGACCCTTTGTAGTCATGCTTTGTCTTCCACAAGAAAACAAGCCAGGGGAGGTAGCTTTCTTTTTCTCACTTTTCTAGCAACTACGTTTTCAATGTTATGACCTTAGTTCAGAACATTTGGTTGCATTTTTAGAATGGTCATTCAATTTAGAACAATAATCTTGAAAACCTTCTCAAAAGTCCTACTGACTAGAAAGCATTCTGTTTCTGTGTAATAGGGTGCTTAGCTACACAATTAGGACTGATTATTCCTCTAATGCTTAAAATTATGGAAGCACCCTTAAATTAATTTTAAGACTTTTGTGCTACTGGAGTTTGTGGACTCTCAAGTGGAAATAATAAGATTTTCAAATGTTCTTGGCCCTCTCCTGTTAGAGACAGACATAGAGGCCTTTCTGGGCATACCTCAGTCACTTGGGCATGAAGTCTGAGCCTAGTTACAAAGCTTAAACTGCTTTCAACTTACCTTTGTAGAACAAGTAACCAGACTTTGCAATGAAGTGCTTAAAAAGAACATCCAGGTGAGCAGAATGCTCCACAGAGAGGCTGCAATGACAGAAAATGTGTGTTTGAGGTGATACATCAGCATATTATTGCTTGACATATTTCATTCTCACTACAGCTGAAAACACTGGAAGTCCTGACTGTGCAAATCTAGGGCTTTGTTCATGAGAATACAAACAGTACAGGGGCCTGTCCACAGTACCAGGCACAGTGATCAGGCTGCAGTGAAGACAACAGGAGGTCAGTTGGTCACCAAAACCCCCAACTAATTATGACTCAAACAAATAGTAAAATGACAGTTTTTATAGAGATTATTCCACATTAAACAAGGGTTTCCTTGAAATAAAAATACTGATACTGCATGAAGGAGCCAGCTCACTAGCATTAAAAGTTTAGGCAGAAAACTATTTTTAAACCTAAAGTATTCCTGCTATTCGGTATAGTGGACCCAAGATAAAACTGTGCATGAAAACACACACAGGCATGGTGTTTAGTACTGGAACTGAACTATGAAAGAGGCAGCAGTATCCAGAGTCAAATTTGTTAAGCCTTATCTAAAAATTGTGCTTACTTTTGATGATTACTTTGAACTATCAAAAGACTGAGTTTCCAGCATCTTCATGGGCTGTATCCTGAGCCTGAGCAGTTTACTGGAAGCAGGAGGTATTGGATAGAGAAGTATCTCCACCATTAGTACTAATCTCAGATCATCCCCAGTCTTGTACTGGATGTGTCTCAGTGGTTGTGGTAATAGCCTGTGGACAATTTGTAATGGTTGCAGGAAGAGTGTCAGTGGACTTTGTAAGATAGGATGAGCATGTTAGGACACTGCAAAGTAATAAAGCATATTTCAGAGAACATAAGGTAATGAACAAAACCACCAATAGATTTCATGCTCAAACCTCTGTCGCAAACATTTCCTACCTCATCACGTTTGGAAGTGTTAGTGATTGCAGTGTATGAAACAGTGTAATATTGGCAGTTATGAAACAGGATGTAATAAAACCTAGCAGTGAATACCAACATCCTGTATTAATGGCATCTAAGATGTATAGGGAATTCTAGAACACCAGAAGTTAAAATATTCTGCCAGTAAGTTCATGCTTTAAAATAGGTGAGCATTTAACATCCCTGCACAGCGAAATGATTATGTTTAAATACATTACCTTCTTACCTAGATTTTAGACCACACTAAGACACCTTCACAAACCCTATGAATTTAAGTTATGTAGACTTCAAAGTGGAAGATTTGAAAAGACAAAAAGTGGAGACTCTATTTCAAACTCTGGATGATTTTTCAGTTCAGTTGAAAGTACAGGGTGTAAATTTCTGTTCAGAGAATGCAAGATAATCTATGACTTCATTCATAGTCTAGTGACCATTCTGTCACTCTCTGTACTGTGACTGAGAAAAAGGAACCAACCCCACAACTATACAAACACCCAATGGCAATTCTTAAAATCACATCTACCCACTGCATCTGAATTACTCTGAGACTATTTCTAAACATATATTATACACCTGTGATTGACTGAAACATTAATTGCCAAGTAATATTATGAAATAAGTAATGATTACAAAGCATCTCTTGTTTCTTTAACCCGCTTTCTTCCTAGGGCAAAAGTTCACAAACACAGGACTGTCCCATCTGTTTGCAAGATGACTGTTACCACTTACTCTCAAGCAACTTCAGTTTACAAATATTTGGCTGCAGTAAGAGATGATGCACTTTTTATTGCTTGCTATTTTTTCACCCACACTGAACTTGCACACAAAACCTTTATTAACTCCACCTTAATAGTAATATTCAGTGCTTAAATGAGTAGATCATTATTTAATAGAATGGTTTATTTTTATTCTGTAATAGTCAAAACTCCAAAAAGGATGAGGACCACATGCTGTAGCAATCCAGAAAGACACTGCCTTTACACTGGAGGGTTTACAGTTTTATCAGAAAACAAACCAACCAACCCCAAACACCACCCCCTCCAAAAAGAAAAACAAACAAACAAATGAAAATCAAACAAATAAAATAAACCAATGGAAAAATAATATGAAAAATCTGTAAAATTCTATCTGATAATAATGTAAGTAATTTTTGTTACTGTATTCAAGTTAATAGTCATTAATTAGCTTCCAGGAGAATCTGTTCCATGATCTTGCCAGGCACAGAGGTGAGACTAACTGATCTACAGTTTCCTGGTTCTTCTGCTTTCCCCATTTTAAAAATAGGGGTTATACTTCCCTTTTTCCAGTCATCAGGGACTACACCTGACTGCCAGGATTTCTCAAAAATTATAGATAGAGGCTTAACAAGTGTTTTAATAAGCAGCTGTTTTATAAGAACATATATTATTCATTTCTTCCACATTCAGTGGAAGCATCATTTGGGGCAGAAATTATCACAATGTTTATAAACACTAAGATATGAAACATACCAAAACAGCTTCTTTGGTACACAACATCAGTGCAAAAACAAGTTGCTTTGGAATGCTCAGGGAACTGTCTTCAAAAAGCTTAGATCAAATGTAAAACCTTTACAGTCATGTTTAACATTCATTTATAATGTTAAAAGTTGTACCTACCTGCATATGTGCATTCAGTCAGCAGTGCTTGGGTGAGCAGTTGATGAACCAGATTCTTAAATTAAAACCAGAACATTCAGAACCAGATTTAGGTGTAGATGGCAGGGATAAGGGCTTCCTTACATATCCTAGTATGTTGAAAAATCAGTTTATTACTTATAGGCTTGGCATGCTTAGACACTAAGCCAATGATATTAATCCCAACTTTTTCCAACTTATTTTTTTAATTTGGGATTTTTTTCTGAAAGACATGAAGAACTATACAATTAAGAATGTAGTTCAAATACAATATTAAACATTGAATTATTTGCAATAGATAAACATGGTCATGCAAAGCCTGGCTAGAAGACAGATTTGCTGAAATTAATTCATTTTACACCCCATAAACTATAAACTGAACTCTTTTTCCTGACCTATTGCAAAACCACACTCAAAATACAAGGAGAGTGTTTGCATTTGTTTTTAAATTAAAGGAATTCCCAATTTCTTCTGATTTTAAACATGCTGAAAGAGGTTACTATACTGCTGATTTTGACACACAGAGGTAGAAATCCATTATCAGATATTACAAGTTCACATCACTTATCCTAAGGGCTACTTCTGATAAAATATTTCAAAATGAGGAACTCAATGATTTCTCCATAATATTGACATAAACTGCCACAAAAGACAAAGCAGGTAAATTCAGCTTCCACATTGGTAGAAATTCTACTCTTCTGTTCATAATGCTTGGAAGCAACCTCCAGTAAGGAAGCAGTAAGTTTTGTGGTTTCATACTGAAGCCTGTGAACTTCTCTACATCTAAAACTATTTACATGATAATGGGGAAAAAAGCTTATTTCAACACAAGTTGCTTTTCAATGCTGAGTCACTCTCACATCTCTGCTAAAATAGAAATTAGAAGGCAAACGAGATCAAATTCAGGACTGAACTCAGAGGAAACTATCTTATTCAGGACTCGCCAGTAGCAGAAAGAAGGGATTTTTCTCTTTAGATATGTCCTTGAAGGGATTTATTAACTTCATATATCTTACCATCTGCCCAAAGTTTTTCCCAGTGAATTGCTATTGTCCCCCATTTTTATTGCTACAGCACTGCAGAATTTTGCTACACTTAGTGCTGTGCAAGCATAAAACAAAAGGAGAGCTCCTGTCCCAAAAGGCTTAGTTATCATGCAGATAGAGTCTCTGCTGGAAGACAGAAGGCCTTAGGAAAATAAATTTATAATCCTTCAGAACCAGGGTAATTTTCCTCCTTTAAAGAACTGTTAATTAAAGAACTATTAATTAAAGAATTATTTCACTTCCTAACTAAGATGTTAAATGTACCCCTGAAAAGTCATATCCCTGTCCCAATTTTAACAATTTATTTCCCTGCTACTTCATGTGGAATAACCAACTAGACTGCTTCTAAATTAAGAACTCCTTCAATTAGCATATTGCTAGCTGCATGTAAGTAGCATTTAAATTAATGGGAACAGCATTCATTAAAGATAGCTTAGGGATATGTCTGGGAATACATAGTGTGCAAACTCCAACTTTTATCATAGTTACTGTAGTAAGGAAAGAAGGTCCCAAGTAAATCCCCATTTCTACATATTGTACAGCTCATCTTTCTATGCATTTTCCATAGAATTAACTAACATTTATTTTCTTCTGTGAGTTATAGTTTATTCTAAAGATTGTTTGGTTAAATTTTAGGTACTGTTTTTGTTTCTACCTTGGAAGTATCTTCCTTACAGTCAGTTGAAAGAGGCAGGATGCCAGGCAGGCTTTACCAAATTTTGTTAAATCTACCCAACTCAGCCTCCAGTAGGGCTGGAATTCTAATTCACAATTGGAGATAGCATTTTATAGAGGTAAATTGTAAGAACATTGCCTTAGGACATACGCTGCTACATCAGCACAGCTGGTTTTAAAGCATGAGTTCTCTGCAATACTCACTGCATAATACCATGGCAAAAAAAAGGAAAAAAAAGAGCTTTTGCATCTGTATTTTAAACCATTTCAGAGGAGACAAATTTATTTTCACTCCTTCAGACTGACGCCATGTGTTTCAGGGGAACATTTAACCAGGGCTGCATAGAAAGAACATTCTATGCACCATTTTCTGGTGCTTATTCCCTGAAAAAGAAACACCAGTGTCTTCTGACATGATACAGTCACTTTGATTAGGAAGCAGTATCATTCCAGCAGTGGCACATTTAAATAAATAATTTATCATTAGTGAGTTACAACATCATTTCTTTAAGCAAATACCATCATCATGATAAAACACAAGTCATTAATTCATCTACAGTGTATATTCCATCAAGTCCAGGCTGTTAAACAGGTAGCTCTCACTTATTTCTCATGGAGAAGGGAAGGGCAATCTGTTTTAATGCTCTGCCTGGGGAGTCAGGCAGTCTGGATTCTATTCCCAGCTCAGACCTAAACGATTAGGCAAGTCATTTCATTGCTCTGTTCTTCATCCCACATTCTTAAATGAGATAATAGCATTTCTCTTATTATTTTGTCCCTTCAAAATATAAATTTTCCATGGCAGAAGCACTTTCTTACCGTATATGTCTAATTCCCTTATAACTTGGATTTTGTTTGGGTTTTCTACATGATTCCTTCCTTACTAATAACAAATGAAATATTCATCACAGTATTCATTTTTTAAGGCTAAAACCTAAGTCCTTACTGAACTGCCTAAGTATGGAAGAAGTAGAGACCCATGCAAAAGATAAGCAAAGAAAAAGAAGAGAATCCAAAATTAGAGGAAAATAGCCCTAGAATCATCAAAATTAGTCACTGTCAGTTGCAACTTGGCAGTTAGAGGAGGGGAGTAAATCAGTGTAAATAAATATTGTGGTTCTTCAAAACAATAAGGAAAGAGATTTACTTTGAAAAATTAAAAGGTTTAAATAAACTTTTCCAAGTTCTGCACCTGCTTACCCTTTGTTTCTTAGTTTGTTTTGGTTCTTTAGCTGGCTTTTTCCTATTCTGCAGTGAGTTTTGCTTTGGCTAACAATAGTTCTCATTCAGGCACTCTTTTTTATCCCTTCATGTTTACACATATTACAAACACAAAGTCATATTCATGCAAGAACACATTCTCAGAATTGTCTTCGTCATCTGGTTTTCTTCAGAGCATGTCAACTTTTGCTTCATGTAAACCCTGATAAGACCTTCCTGCCTACACTGGAACCTGTAATGAATTACAGATCCCTCAGACTTACTATGGATCCTGCTTGCATTAATATATTTCCATTCTGGATCCTGTCAGTAGCCTTCAGAAACATCAGAATGAGTGCACTAAAAGTACTGGTGTCTTCTAGGACTAACACTCTTGATGGGAAATCCCATTAAAATTAATGGAATTTCCAATTAACATTTTTCACTAAATCCTCGTCCAGGGGATTAGTTGGTGGCCTTTTTTTTTTACAACTGACATACTATTGACAACAAATGCCAAAGCAGTGGAGTTCCACCTAACATGTATTCTGGGCCAGACATTCCCATGAAGGATTAGCCTTGCAAGGCTTCAGCACAAAGTC
>NW_008666865.1:16497-16762 GCF_000695815.1 Acanthisitta chloris | reverse complement strand
AACCAGCTCATGTTGGTCCCTCTGTGTTGACAGAACATGGACTCAGTTTCTCAGACTACATGTGCACATAGGCAAGAGTTTTTCTTTCGTGCTGAGCCAAAGAAAATAAGGTCAATCCACATTCACAACTGGGATTCTCAGGTTGCAGCTAGACTGACCTTTGAGTACATCTTCCAGCTTACTCTGCTCTCCTACTGACCCAGCTGCTTTCTCACCTGTACCTCTGACTGGATAAGGTTCTGCATCACAAGGCATGAGTTTACTG
>NW_008666865.1:0-16484 GCF_000695815.1 Acanthisitta chloris | reverse complement strand
TGTAGGGAAGAATTGACTTATGCCCTCCCATACAAATTTAAGTACTGCCAATGCCACTTCATTGCCATGCATAACACAGGGAATAGAAATGGATGTGAGATCAGCAAGCAAAAATGATAAGATACAGCCCAAAGCAGGAACAAGTAAACTGTCCTGCAGAAACTGATTTTAAACATCAGCCCAACAAATTTTCTTTGCCCAGTCTCAATCTAGGACAAGGGGAGTTTTGCCTACAAAGCAATGTTTCCTAACAGGATACTGTTTTTTCCTTAGTCCCCTGCCTTTCCATGTGATTTGCAGTTATAGGTTACTGAGTAGAGTGTGTCTCTCCCACTGTGAAAATGCAATGACAAAGGAAAAAATTACAACAGCCAAAAATAGTAACGAGATTTTCTGAAATGAGTTGTAAATAATTCTCTACAGAACGCAGAGTTTCATGATAGAAAGATTTCTTCCTTTGTTTTTAAGCACAGATTCTCTACCTACTTTGAGCAATCTCAAAAGTTATTATCTGACAATAATTTATGCTAAAAGTACTAGTGGTATGGAAAACTATGTTCCTTTTTATGTATCAATTAAAGAATTTACAAAGAAAAACAGTTTAAGAAGGGCAAGGAGGTAAACACAGGGAATTGTTAATACCACTGCAAGAGGACTATACAGCTGAAATTGCAGGAAAGGAAGGAAAATAAATTAAAAGCTAAACAAAACCTTTACATAAAAGAAAAAAGAAATTAATCTAGAAGCTGTCAAGGAACTTGGAGAGTGTAATGTACTGAATGAGGCAATGCCACAAGGAAACAAATGTGGAAAAAGATAAGAAAAGCAATGAGAATGCAATAGGATAAGCATCAAAGAATGACATAACTGATGAAGTCAAACAAGAAAACATGGACAATAGGCTGAGACATATACCACTTGTGAGATCAGCAGTGAATGCTGCAGGTACTTTACATATCAAGGAGGAACCTGCCAGAACAAAGGCCCAAAACTTTATAATCAAAAGCAAGGAACATTTCCATTGCTTTGCATCTGAGTGTTAGTCTCATACTAGCAGATAGATGCTATTTAACAAAACACCTGAGAAGTGATGTTCCTCAATTGTAGCATCTTCATGGAAGTTCTGCATTCTGACTAAATAATAAGTTACTTAGAAACAGAAATAACAAGGAGGACAGAAATTTTAGGATCTGGTTTGGGATGAAGAGGTGATATTAATTTTTTATAAAGCCAGGAACACACTAAATAATGTTCAAGAAAACAATCATTTATTTGCCATTTAAAAATAGCCCTGTGAACCCTGAGGAAGACCTGCACGAAGTGAAGTCATTCAAATTTCAAACTGACATACCAAATACTCACTTTTGCTGCTGAAACCAGAGCGGTTTGTACATTGACACAAGTGAAAGGTTTCTGTATCCAGCTCCAGAACATCCACAATTCAGAGCAGCTTCCTGTTCACTTCCAACGCAGTGCTCATCTAAACCAAATTAGGAATCAGAAATAAAATACGTTTGTCCCCTAACTTTTGATTTTTGATTCAGCCATCAGCTTCACAACACTGTCTAAGAGGAACTAACAAAAGCCAAGTTGTGTTGCAAGTCCTGCAAAATATTATGATTGCAACTTCCATTTGCAATGAAAGAAATTTGGAGGAAAGCAAATACAGAATTTGTGTAACAACCAAGTCTTTCCTCCAACAATGACAGTTCAAATATGCATCTCTTACTTTCAGAATTTACAGCAATTAGCATGTCTCTACATCACATTTTGAGCAAAAAGAATATGCTTCATACAGTGGAATCAGTCACAGAAACAGTCAGGTTGGAAAAGATCTCTGAGATCATCAAGTCCAGATGATAGTGGATTGATTGTTATGGCCCACTTATATAAACCTTTCACTCTGCCACTCTGAGATGTGTGTGTTTCGTCGTAAATTACATTTATGTCTAGTGTCTTCTTTGAGAACTTAATACTCAGGCAAAACTGGCACCCTGCTCAGTCTAGCCCTTACACACGCAGCTAACATCGAAAGCAAGAAAAGTCTAAATACTTTCTATCTTCTCAGAAATATCATTATAAATCTCATACTTTGAGCTGTAGAGACTGATGTAGAGATGTGGAGACTTGCTCTTGCTTCTTTAATTATCAGTATGATTAACTTTGGCATGTATATGCATACCCATAATCCTCCAGAATACCTCTTCAAATTAAGCCTGAAGTTCTCTTAATATGTTCTGATTGTTTCGGTAGCAAAAATGCTACTACTTGGCTTTGTGCAAAAGCTAGAAGTAATACCAATCAACTGCTATTGTCTCTAAAGCAAGGAGGGTTCCTTCAGACAAAAAAAGGTATTAATAGACGATGAAAAAGGCAGTGGAACTGAAAGTCAGTAAAAAAGGCTGAATAATAAAAAATATATTTGCACAACAACAAATTATTTCATGTCAAAGAAAATTTTTTCAGAATTAGTATTTTATACAATAAGCATAAATGTCAGTAAAGTATTATACCTCTTTTTTAGTGCACAGAACTGTGCCTTGAAATAGGCTTGACAATATGTGCAAATGATATGCATATTCAAGTTGTTTGGTTTACTGGTGAAAACAACATGACACATGACTGCCAATGCTGCAAACACCATGAGATCTGAAATTCAAGCTGTGCACAGTCTTCCTTGCTTTGGCAGTAGTAGAGATACTGAACATAAAAGCCTTTCTCTTAGAAATACACACATATATTCCAAGCGTGTTCTGTTTATCTTGTGATTTGCAAACACTGTACAGTTCGAGGAAAATAGCAAAACCACAAAAAGAATTATCAGCTAAAATCTGGCCCTAGAGTGAGATATGCTGGATCAAATATCTCATTTGCTCCACCTTAGATTACCTTGGATACCTTACAACATACAACACCTTACCTGGATTACTTTACAACACACACTGGTCATCTATGAATGGAATCAGGGAAAAACTGTGACACAGACATATACAGGCAAACATTTCAATTCTTTTCTCTGTGTAACACCATTGTTTTGCACAGGACTACAGTAGAGAATAAATACATATACAGGAGCATGTGATACTGGTGAAGAGAAAATTAAAACTGAAAATTCTTATTAAAGATTTTTATTAATGTGAAGTTTAAATAAAAAAGACTTGAAAACTTCACATTCACTAACTCATTTAAATGTCAGGGCAATTTGCTCCAAATTAAATGTACAATTTAATATACAAAACCAATATGATGGGAAAGTTACTGAATAACAGGACATATAAAAAAATTAAAGTAATAGCCTCATATTTGCTCCCACACACTTCACATAGGAAACTGAATGGAAATAATATAAAAAGAATATGTTATATTTGCTAACTGAATCATACAGACTTAATTGTATTACAGTGGGTATAATAAATAAAATCCACATATTATCTAATTTTCTAGCAAGCTTCAGTGTGCAATAATGAAATAAAATCCTAAGACAACCAAAGGAATCTGTAAGAAATCCAATTCAAAGATTCCCATTAGCAATTTGAGAATGTTTTCCAGTTTATTGTCTCAGCAAGAACTGTTATTCCTAGAACAGTAGCTCTGATCATTGTACTGAGTAAGTTACAAAACATATTTCTGTGTGCCTTTTCTAGCCTTAGTGTCTCACAGGTTCAAAATGGGGTTTTAAAGTCACAGTTGAATGCATCATTTGCAAACTTAAGGACATCAGCAGAGTATCTGACCACTATATACTAAGGACAGTATCCTTTTCTCACACTGCATAGATTACAGAATCGCACAGAATCACCAAAGTTGGAAGAGACCTTCAAGATCATATAAGTCCAACATTCAACCTGACCTAGGACCACCATAACCACCCCTAAACCATATCCCAGCAAAGTTGGAAGAGACCTTCAAGATCATATAAGTCCAACATTCAACCTGACCTAGGACCACCATAACCACCCCTAAACCATATCCCAGAGTGCCACATCCAGATGCCTCTTGAACACTTCCAGGGACAGCGAGTCCACCACATCCCTAACACTTCCAGGGACAGTGAGTCCACCACATCCCTGAGCTACTTATTCCAATGCCTGACCACTCTTTCAGTGATTTTTTTTTCCCCAGTTTCTAAGCTGAACATCATCTGGTACAGCTTTAGGCCATTTCCTCTAGGACCAAATAATCAGGGCATAGGATACTACTCTGACTAGACACAAAAGCAACAAGAAAAGGTTAAAATAGAATTGTACCACCCATCATAAAATTGAAGGACATATTTTTCTGCAATGCGTAGCATAATACCTATATTTGCCTTTAGTTCGGTTAAGCAATTATGTTTGGTCTCCAATGGCATTTGAATGAACTCTCCCTGCATTTTCTAGGAAACAACCAAATTTCAAATATCTGGTCAGTTTTCCTCATTAAGAATATGTTGCAATTAGCATCAGATCATGTAAGATTCTTGCCTATACATTTGAACTTCCAAATGTGGCTGCCAGAAAATAACAGGTTACCTAGTTAGCGATGGTATTCTATCAGCTACTCTGGTGATTGTAAGATTTAGGGCAAGGCTATCAGTAACTCTGAGTTTTAGAGGCTAAAATATTAGCCTTTTTAACAGAAATGTAGTTCAGATGTCTAGTTAGATGGAATTATGGCTGCATCTCCTGAACAGGACCAGGTGGCAGACAAAATCTGCAATTTCATATTCTTTTTTAAAAAATTAAGTATACTATAATGTTTACTGGGTGTATCCCACAAGGAAAACAGCAATACTTTCCATATCCTTAGGTTTAGATCTGAAAAAGTAAAAATGTTGTTGTATTCATTGTCCTGTTGTATCTCCTCTAGATCAGATAGAGAGGGTGTGTCCTCCCTCTTTTTGAAGTTGTACTCACTTCAGAGATAGCAGGATTTGAGCTGCTTATTTAAACAGGATCTAAACAAAAAAACTTGAAAGGCATTATGTAGTTTATGCAGTAATATCCACCCTTCATTTCTAAGTACAAAATATCTTGTTCTGTTCTGGAGTACATGAATTATTAGAATTATCACTAGTAAGTTCATAATCACAAGATCTTTAATGTTAGACTACATTGTTTCTTAGCAATAGTTTTTTCCTGTGCTCTGGAAGCACTGTTTAAATTTAAACAAGTAGCAATTGAATAGCAGCAATATTCTTTAGGAGTTTTTAGGGTACATTAGAATTCCTATTCTTCCTAAAGGCCATAAAGTTGTGCTGAGACAGCACCCTGGAAAAATAAATCTAAATTATTTTCTTAAAGAAAAAAGCCAAGTGTCTCAATAAGTTATCTAATCCCTGGTATCTGTTTATTCTCAAGGGTACTTAAAAAACCTAACACAATTCTGGTCAAAATTAATGTGTGGGAACCCACTCATTTCATAAATATAAGGAAATGAACTATTTTGCTGCACACTTCCTATAGTTCCCCCTTTCTTTTTCGGTCCCATTTGTGCCTCCACCTCCTGTACCACTGCCTGAAGTAACTTTCCTATCTCTGCACATACCTTCTGCAGAAAATCCAATGATGGAAAAATTGCAGGACTCACCCACCAGGTGTTAACACTGTCAGGATGTGACAAAAAATTTTTGCACATTCAAATGAAGAAAAGTGGGAGAACTGTTCCTTAATTAATGCAAATCAGATGTTCTGTCAAATCTACTTCTTATAGTGTGAGGAATCTTAGTGTACATGAAGGAATCTCAAATTCCTCACCAAATTCTGATTTTATTTGATCAAAATTAAGTGAAACTTCTGAGTATTTAGAATGTCCCTGTGTAAATTACACTCCTGGATTTCTTGTGTTTAGGATGAGTTTGTACATACAAATGGGAAACTTAAAATGGAAATAAATTTATCAGTATAATTGCAGTATAACTGTTATGAAATGTGTCAGGAATAATTACATTTCTTCTCTTTAATAATGTTTATCACTCTAGCTTGAAATAGGTTTGGGCTCAAATACAAAAAGTATTTGAAATGCTGAACTTCATGTGCATGTAAGTACATTCTAAATATAACTCGACTGCTGTTGAAGGAAGAAGGAAGAGAGAGGAAATCTCCTCTGAGAGTTATAACATTAACCAATAAGAACAATTTCAAAAAATACTCAATTACAACCTGCTTTGAAAAGCTCAGGTAATCAACAAAACCACCCACAAAAATCAATGAAAAATCTTTACACAGTTTGAGATAATACGAAATAGCACCAGTACCCACCATTACAAGGAAATTAAACTAGCTCTCTGAGTTTGGTCCTCATCTGACTTGGACTTGTATAAGCAGAAACAAATGTAACACATCTCTCTAATTTTAAGATCATAAAGTCTCTAAACCATATATATATCATACCTAAGACTAAGGAATTTGTTTTAATGAAAAATAAGTTTTCTCTTGGTTAATGACTATATGGACATCTCAGGAAAGGGAATGTTGGGGTAAAAAAGTAACTTTTCCCCCCCCTTGTCCTTTGATGTATGAGGGGAAAGGCAATATTGGGGTAAAAAAGTCACTTTTTCCCCCCCTCCCTTGTCCTTTGATGTATGAGGGGAAAGGGCATAATTTGAGTGAAATAAACGTTATTTGCCAGCAAGGATGATCTATACATTGATCTTTATTAATACACCAGTTTACAGTAATAAAAAAGCAACTGTAGAGTGTAAGCGAAAATAACAGAAGAAAACTCAAAGACACACTTGAGCAGCATATCTTGCAGCAGGTTTTGTAACCTAATTTTATCCTGTATGAGTGTTAAGAGAGAAGCCACTGCCTGAGCTTTCTTACACCATTCAAGGAGACCCTTGCTTTGAGGTATTAATAGTCAAAATCATTCCCAAAATTAATCCAAAATGTAATGTGTTAAGCCCATCAGTTAAAAGGCAAGAGGCATTTCTGGAGACATTTTCATTGTTCACTTGAGCATTTCAGAAAACATTAGCCTGCTCTAAACATATACCCCAGTTACACCCGTTGCAGTTCTAAACCTAAAGGCACCTGGAAGTTGTGTTTTCGTGTCTCTGGGCTCTGCATGTGAATAGAATGTGATGGCCTGTTTGTGTCACTGCACAACTACAGTGAACATACAGAGTTGGGTCTCTACTAGCTTTGCACAATCCCCTTGGTATGTTATTTTGATTTCACCTTTCACAGTTTTACGTGGAATCCAAGCCTAATGTCCCACTCCACCCGAGCCAGGTATTTCCTGGTAATTAATTAATGGCAGCTAAGGGATTTTAGATTTGCTGTTGGCACTCAACCCAATGAATTGTCAACCACCAGGAAATACCCTCCCTACTTGTCCTATCTGCCAAATTACTAATTAAGCATCTAATACTGAAAAGCAAACAACATTTTTATGTCATTACTTTAATCCATTTCAATGAAATTAATCAATTAAATCCTGAAGTGCCCAAAATCTGAACAACAGGCAATTTTCATTGTATAGGAGTGACCACCTCTATTGGTGGAAATAGACTATAAAATAACATAAAGACAAACATAAATGAAGTCATAAAAGAGATAGGTAACTGCCTACAAACCCTGTCCTCACTAAATCAATATAACTATTGTGTATGGGTATATATAATACACTCATAAATGTTGTTTATATCCAGCTTCTTATACTAATTTTACAACAGGGTAAAAATACTGAAAATCCAACATTTTAACTGAAAATATTCATGTATTTAATTTGTATTTGCTAAGTAGGAAGACATAAAGAAAAGGAGAAAGAAGAAAGGGAGCAGGGAAGGAGAGGAGTGGAGTAAAAGTGTTGAAATGGGTCACATTTTGAGGTACTAAATTCACAAAACCAGTTTTAAAAAATGAAAGCAAAGTGTTGCTGTTCACTTTCCACCTTACAATTTGGAGGTGGCACAGCCAGGATATTTGAGACTTAGGGTCAATGCCTCTTTGTTCATGAGTCAGAACAAACATTTCAATAGAATAGCCCTCTTGATCTGTTGATGTCCTACAGGAGAATCTTAAGAATCTCTAAGAAGCTCTACAGTACATATTAAAAAAGCAACTCCTCCTGCAGAAATTATTCCATTTTAGGTAAAATTCAAAAACATTAATTGCACCAAAGAACAAAAGCATGAGTACTAATGCAGATACTGAATCTCATGTACCCCAACGATCCCATCAACTACCAATTTACAACGTGGTAGACAGAAGGAAACACCCCTGCCTGCTTGTGTTTAGCAGGCAAGGGTGTTCATTTTTATTGCAGCTGGCTGAAACAGGCATTAAAAAAACATACAAGATGAACAAAATACTGAAATTTAATAGCAACTAAATTTGCCTCTTTTGTTACATATTAAAATTAACTGCTTTCATAAAAACAAAATTAGTCTGTGTGTGAGCTGAGTAAAGAAATTGTATTCATACAGCCCACTCAGGTCTCCCTGTTGCACACATCCAGCCCACTCTACTTAGGCTGTGTATTTATGTCTTCTGCACAGATCAAACATAGTTTTAGTTCTTAAAAGGGATTGCCCAAGAAAGTGTGCTCAGCCATGCTAGGGATTGGGTAAGAAAATACTCAAAACTTTTGACTTTCATATTACCTTTCAGTCTCTATCACAAACAAGGGATGAAAAGTACTAGTGCCAATTATTACCTTGCAACATCAGAAGCATTCAGAGCAAGAACAATGGGAGCTGTTTCCAGGAATGATGAGGAAGGCTTTGTTTGGATTATCCCTTGGTGCAGTGATTACCATTGTGTAGCATCTTAAGCGGTAGGTAATAACTCATTTTTTAGCTTCTGTGTCTATAATGCCACTACAAGAAATGAAGCTTTCATCTCCTTAAAACAGATACAGTCTCTTGCTTCAACATAAGCTTGACTTAGAGCAAATCATGTTCTAAGAAAAGTTAAAAAGGTATATTTTTCACATTCTTTTTGAAAAAAAATGAAAAGTAATTAGATTTAGCAAACATTACTTACTTCCCTTAGTTACCTAGAGCTTCAAAAGTGACATTTTTATTGGACTGCTCTAATTAACTGTAAAAAATACTTTCAAAGCACAAACCATGTGTTCTTTACATGCTTAATTTGCAGGAGTCTGCATCAGTGCCTAGGGAGCCAGCGAAAGACCTTGAACAGACAGCATGTAATGAACAGAAGGTTTTGTTGTTGTGAATCAAGTTTAATAGGTTTTTCAAGTTGCAAAGGAAGAAATGAAGAGTTGACAGAACATATGATTCCATTTCTTTTAAGTAATTTTCTTTTCAACTTTTCAGAGAGATTTTCCAAAGCTGTTGACAAGGCACTTGCTACATTTCAGCTGAAATAGATGACAAATTTTCCTTTAACTTTGGCAGCAGTGTATTGTTATTGACTCTGAGTTCTCTTCAAAATGCTTCCTGTAATTTTATATTTGTACTTTAGCTATAAGTCAAATGATGTTTTGCAGCTGCTATAACAAAACCTCTGAGTCAGTGGAATTGAATCTTTTGGGCCCAGCAGGTACTTAACATATGTACTGTAATAAGAACCAATATTATGTTAAGAAACAAAGCTGATACAACCTATATATCAATATTTAACAATTTTGCAGTGTAAAGGCTAACAGGCATAAATGTTAGGCTGGGTTGCAGTTACTTACCCTGTTAAAATGAATCCTTTGAGAAACTTAAAAACCATGTTTCCTTCCAGAGTAACAACGTCAGAAAAATGCTTCCCTCAGCACTGCTTACTAGTGTCAAAAGTCTGAACTCATCTACGTTTTAAGAAAAATAAAAACATGTCCTTCTAGACAACAAGCTTCACCTTTGCAGCCACCACATGAAAGCAAAGCTATGATTAGCAGAAGCAAAGTTTTAAATTATGCTGGAGCTCTACATGCTTGCAAATGAAATTTCTGACTTTCAAATATACTTGAATTCATTTGGGGGGAAAAAACTACCTTTTTTTTATGGACACTGTGCAGCTTTCTTCAAAGCAATTTTGCAATTAGGTAACTCTACTATTCATGTTGTTATGAGTGAAAGTACTGTTGCAATTTGAAAGTGGAGCACACAGAATAAAGCAAATGTCTGCATGCGTGTATCATGTGGCCACTGTCCTTCTACTTCAATCTGAAGACTATTCTGATTTACATCAGCAGTCAATGACTCCAAAGAACTGAAACTGCACAAAAAGAGGATGAACTATCCTGACCACTCTTCTTCTGCAGATGAGTGAGGCAAGCAAGAGGAGATATGGAAAGGAATCACCATTGGAGAGGTACAAACAAGTGCAATTTGTCTCTGAGGTATGGATACCAAATAAAGAGGACATTTATCTCCAAGTATCCTCCCATTTACATCAAGGTAACATCTGCCTTTGCATCTGCTACAGGATTTTATAATAAAATATATCAACTCCAGAACTGACAGATTTAAATACCTATTGTACCGCAAATTATGTCCAAGTGTAGGCATCTGGATGAATCTAGATTTTCTTTTGTCTTTCCCAGCTTTAGGGAGAGCTATAAGAATCCCATGCATCCAAACATCAGGTACCTAAAGGTTATACCCCAACACTAGGTCCCAACCTTAAATATTGTAACCTAAAGACAATGTTTTTATAAGGCTTGTGCTGTCTGCACACTGAATGCTCATACCTCAGCTCTCAACCCCTTTGAGGGAGCATTAAGTGCACGTTGACATGACTATGTACAGGCAATTTGTACCTGCTCCACCCAGCTCACCCGGTCTGAGAGCCCCAATCCACAATCCATGCAGCAGCATTAACTGGATGCTGAGAGACAAGGTACGTTAACTCAGGCTTGGTATCACACAAATTAGGTTACACAACTGCAGGCCAGAAGTGCCTCACTTAGAAGACAAAGAGAACAGATCTATAACAATAAGTTCTTATGGTAGACAGACTTCATGTTTTCTCAAAACACTGTGTGCAACTTCCATATCTTCCTTTTTTGGCTCTTAACCTGATAGGAGGTTGGATTTGGATAGGAAAGAATTCGTTTTAATGAGTAATAATCCATTTCCTCATCAATAAAGTATCACAGTACTTGTTAAAACTATTTGAGTATCAACTGGAATTTTGCAAAGGAAACTTGTGAATCAAACATTCAACAAACCCAACAATCAGGATAAAATATCTACTAAAGGGCATATAAATGTATATATTAGATGCCTTTAGATGTATAATTCTAATTCACTGTATCACCCATACCATAAGTTCAACACGTGATCTAATTTGTGGCTACAATAAACCGGTGCGAGTTCAAAGCCACTACAGCTGCATGATTTTTAGAGAGGCAGAAACACACAAAGTCAATACAGAAACAAGCAGCAAAGCAGTGGCACTGAAAACCTGTGAAATAAAGACAAATATTCACACAATATTAGATGATTATCTGCTTTTTTAGAAAACAGGCACAAGTACAGCAAATGCAAAATGTTTATAAACAAGAATCATTCAACACCAGAATTCATCAAGCTGCTAGGAGTCTGCAAAAACAATCTACAGCACTGAGCCAAACATTATATGATAAAGTAAAAGCTTCACATACACACACTTCTTTTCTTAAAAATGTCCTCATGTTTCCAACCTTTTCAGAAGGTAACTTAAAGCCACAGTCCCAGATCTTTTGGACTGGCCTGTAGGACTCACAGAAACAGGCTGCAATTGTAAAGGGTATAATGAGGTAAGGTCGTGAAAAATTATTAGGAACATGACCCAGCACTACGGAGCAGTGAGGTACAAAAACAAACAGGATGGGAAGGCGCCAGCCAGCAATGCTTTCCTATCTAATCAGCTGTGGCTCTGATAAAGGAGGAAGTAAGTTAAGGGAGGGAGTCCTCAGCACTTGAAACAATCCCCAAGACTCCATTTCTGCACTGGTAATGTAGTATGTTTAGGATGCAGGCCAAGAGGATAACTAAAAGGAAGTTTAGCAGTCACTAATTGTCAGCTTTGTATTTGTTCATGGATAATACTGACCTGTTGAACTAGGACAGCAGATACTGCTTTTCCTAAGTTACTTAGAACTACCAACACAGTGGTGTGCATTTCAGTCTGTGAAGCCTCACGAAACAACATGATACCTATCTACTGTGGCAAGGCTCTGTGGGTACATTACCCAAGCCTGTGCTGACTTTCACACTTCAATTCTCCTCAAACATTTCAATGACATTTCAAGAACACTGTTCTGATCCCTCACTTTTTGTTACACAACACAGTCACACAGTGTTCTAGGAGAAATCTGACTGAATCTGAGTTTTGAAGAAGTAATGTCTCTTCAGGTTTCTACAAATGATGTGAAGAGATTTCAGATTTAACTGGAGAGTTCTGATTCATGAACATAGCATACTGCAGCAATGAAGGGTAACTAAGACGGATCATCCACCCTGCATGAGGATGTACAGGCAAGAGAGGCCTACAAAAACCAAGTATTCATTTGCTATGTTCTATGTGCTAGCACTTAAAGCAAACTGAGTCAGACATGTTTGCATGGCTGACTACCATGTACTTTTACTTTCATAGCAAGAGAGAGTGAACTCTGACAGAAAGAAAAGCCCTGCCAGTCTTGATCTGTAGAGACAAGGGAATGTAGAAATTACTATTTGCATTATAAGCTATTTTTTTGCCCTTTGCTGCTACTAATTTGCATTTTATTTCACTATAAATTTTTCACTTGTCAAGTACCAGATGTTTAGTTTTGCTACACTTTTCTGCATTATTTTAGAGTGTCTTGACCCTCCTGTGCTCCAGACAATGCATGATGCTGCTTGCATACTGTAACCCAGGATAATTACTTTTGCCTTCATCAGGCTTCCAGCAGTAAGTATAAATGATGTTCGAAGGGTGGCAAAGGTCCTCAACATCATTTCTTATTCCAATTATAATGTCATAAACAGCATTATTTAGATAAACCTGCCTATGTGCAACAGAGAAGCTGTGCTTATAGAGTGCTTCCATTTAAAAAGAAGGAGCACTGAATGGCAGAACAAGATTCAAAGATTGAATCCTCCTTGCTTGTCAACATTCATGCTTTTTATGTTTTAATATTAATTATCTCTTTCAGTATTGCTCATAAATCTGAAAATGCATGAACTAATTGCATGCATCATTGTTCTTATGCATCAGTTTTTGAACTAGTTGTGTGCTTTGCAAAATGATGATTTGTCTTGTCAGGGAGTAAGTGGTTTTGTTTCTTGTATGGAGAGGCATAGCTTTCTATTGCTATAGAAATTAAACAGAGGATTAAATAAAACAACATAGGTAGTTGAGCTAGAAATCTATGACAAGGAGAGCAGTACTTTCCCCCTGTGTCATCAACCTTCTCTTTCTGTCATTTTAAAGATACATATTTGCAAGGGTCCTATGAATATTACATGGCTGGTTCTGAAAAGCGTCGATATCCAATTGTTTTCCATCCCTCATAGTCATGTTCTCCTGCCAAAGTTGTCTGAATTCAACACCTAAGGTAATTTTACCTGAAGAGCTGCAGTTTGCTCTGTATCTCATCTGAAGAGACAGAATCATCATACACAGCAGGCAGCAGGAAGCTTTTCTAGCTGCATAGACCTCTAGGACCTCTGCCTCAAGAAACTAAAGGTGACCACGAAAGGAAGAAGGAAGTTTGCAAACACACACACAACTTGGGTCCAAATGGCCCTATGGATTCTCCAGACAGGCTCTGAATTTTGGGGGAGGATTCATTCATAAGTCTGTTTCAGAGCTGCACTGGTTCTGAACAGCACTCCAGAGCAGAACTCCAGCATATTTGAAACAATTGCTTTGGCTTTCATTCAATAATTACTTTAATGAGAAAAGTCAACTGTTTATATTGAAATATCTTCCTCACACAAGCTGCTCCACCACAGCCAGAATTTATTAGCCATTATTAAAACTAGTGTACAGAAAATTACAGCCTCCAACTTCCCAGAATTAGATAGTTTTAAAAGTCTTTAAAGCAGAGAAGATCATTCATTTGCATGCAGTGCAAATAACAAGATCGTGATCATTGATTTGAAAAAGACTAATGTGTTTAACTCCTCACATCTACAAGCAAAAGACTTGTTTTAGGTGTCAAAGTAAGCATTAGGGCAATATTCATACACTATTAGGCTGCATTTGTGGCTGAATAACCTAGCATTTCTTTTGCTTTCAGCAAATGAGCCTCTCCTTTCACAGAGAGGATTATGATCTGGGAATTCTCTTGGAAAAGGCTGCTCATATGTTTTTATTTGTTGCTACAGTCACTTTTATTTATTTTTCTTTGCCTTCCCAGCCAAGTAAATGACTGCCTTTATGTTCACTGAACTGTTTCACAACCAGAACACCTCAAAATACTTGAACAGCACCACTATTGTTTTCTTTCTTCATATCACAAGGAAAGGAGGAGCCCTAATAGTCCTTAAGAACAAAAGCAAAGTGTCATAAATTGGAAGAGGAAATTTCAGACTGTAATGACATGTTTATACACATGAGATTCTGAACAAGACAAAAGTCTCTACTGTTCTTATTCTGATCTCCTTATTACTTCAAGCTAGGATGGAAACCTCACAATAAAAAAATAGTTTCTCTCTATGATTCCTGGAAGGTGAAAATCAGGCAGTGAAGAATGACAGCTATAATTTCCAGGCTTTAAACCCATGGCATAAATCAGCCCACATGCTGGAAAGCCAGCCTGTCCTCTCTGCTTGGGCAAGAGAAGGGGAAGGCACCAGAATGAAAACCAGTCAGAAACCAGGAAACAAACTTGTTTTCTGCCTCTCACTGGGTCAGAGAACGGGGTTAAAGTTCATCAGAAAATTGTGGATTGCAAGACACATCCTTGTGGTGCAAGAAATTAAGGGAATCATGTGACTGAAAGGTAAACAAAAGAATTAAATCTGCTTTGATAGCTGCTAGCTTATAGCACTGTGAAAATGACCCCAGACCAAAAGAACAAAGTAGCCCCGATTACTAATCAAATGACTGATGCTAGAGAAGCCTTTTCATTCCATTTCCTATTAACTGGAGCACATCTTTCACCAGTTCCTTCTTCCCCAGAAGCTGCAGGGAGACACTGTATTCCAAGAATGTTTTCACAGTTTCACTTTAAATTTGTTATTTGTAACCAGATTAATTCATACTTACCAATCAACAATTCCTTAAATTATGGCTGGCCCCAAACAAAATACATTTTTGGAAAATGTGTATCAGCTTCTTGAGCAGTAGAAACCATTGTGATTCTACACTCTACTTGTGAATTCCTTCCTTGATGACCTTCTACTTGTTTAAAACTTATTGTCACTACAGGAATAGATGTATTTATTCTGAATGGCAGAAATTATGGCAGCTTTTAGGATTATAATCTTCTAAAATTGTGTTCAATAACTGGAGTTTTAATGCTTGAAATCAATGCATAACTATGCCAGCATTCCCAAGTTTATGCCATTTGTGCAATTTTTGGAAAAGAAACAAAAACTGCTGTCACTTGAGTTACTACTTCCTTTGATAACCCTTTGCCTATGCAATTAATCATCAGTCATGAAATATAACCACAAACTCCAAGTAATGTAATGCATACACTGCTCCAAGCATACAAGTCACATTTCTATCAGTAAGCTGTTGCTTGATACAATGTTCTGGGTTTTTTCTGAATTAAGATAATGAAAAAAATAGGCTCTTTACCTGACACCCAAGATGCCATGAAATCCTTGATTAAACAAGCAACTCTGCAGCTGGTCAACTTGTTCTTCATATATTTCAAAACAAATTAATGAAAGAATTATTAAATAACAGTTGTTAGTGAGTCATTTCTATATTATTTTTCTACATGTGCCTTATTTACGATTCCAAAAGATTAGATTTTTATCAGCAAGAATACATCTTGGTGGAAAACCCACCTTATCAATAGGTGGCTAAAGAATTGGTGCTACAGGCAGAATTTAGGTTTTTCACCATGGAGCATATTCTGTGTTGCCAAGCCTCCTAGAGTCAGATGGGCTTCATCTCTCCAGCAGGGGCAAAAGCACTGTAGCCCGTAAGTTGGCAGGGCTGATCAGGAGGGCTTTAAACTAGGTTTGAAGGGGGAAGGGCTGAAATCCAGGCTTTCTAGAGATGAGCCTCAGGGTGGGAAGGCAGAGTTAGGAGCTAAATCATCAGCCCAGCTTAAGTGCATGTACACACAGTGTGGGAACAAACACGAGGAGCTGGAGGCCATCGTGCAGCAGGAAAGCTATGACATAGTCACTATCACAGAAATGTGGTGGGATGACTCACATGACTGGAGTGCTGCCATGGATGGTTACCAGCTCTTCAGAAGGGATAGGCAAGGTAGGAGGGATGGAGGGGTGGCTCTGTATGTTAGAGAGTCTCTTGATTCTGTAGAGCTTGAGGTCAGTAACAAAAAGGTTGAGTGGCTGTGGGTCAGAATTGGGGGGAAAGCCAACAAGGCTGACATCTTGGTGGGAGTCTGTTTTAGACCACTCTGTAACAGACTGGGGACAGAGTGGCTGG
>NW_008666864.1:12419-23009 GCF_000695815.1 Acanthisitta chloris | reverse complement strand
CGGAAGGAGCGGAGTGGGGAAGGAGATGGCTTAGAAAGGGATTTCTACAGGAAGAAGACGGGAGCGTGAAAACAGAAAGTCGCTTGGTTTTTCTGCCCTCTCTTACCAGCGGGTAGAGTGTTTGCGCTAACATTAGAACACTCTGGGAAACCAGGGTTTGTCACCTGAAAAGATAACTTTCTGCCATGTTACGAACTTAATTTGCCACCTGTCTCCATTTTCTTTGTCTCACCTTGTTTGTCATTTCTCTGATCCTACCTTAAAATGTTTTGACATAAACCTAGGAGAATTCAGTATTTGTGGCTCGCAGTGCCCGGCCTCTGGGCAGTGGATTATATGATGCATTTTTGGGGCGTGTTGCAATATTGTGAGGACTTCTTGTTTGTGCCAGTATGTGTGCTTCTCTATCAAAGAACTGCCTTCCCCAAGTCTCCTGCCGGTTGTTTGTGTCTGCTTGTTAAGGTTGCAATTTTCCCCCACGGCCCGTAAAACTGATGTTTCCCAAAGAGGGTGGGGATGGATTTCTTTAAGGGTAAAGATGCAGTTTTTAACCGATTACAGAGTTGTTGGTGGTGATGTTGTAGAATTGTGCAGTCTGTAAGCATTTGCTGTCTGTGATGCACATATCCATGACACTCTCTGTAAAGTACAGTAGTGGAATACAAGGTTTTTCAGCTTGAACAGGTCAAAATCATGGAAGCAATATCATGTGTTGTTCCTTAGTGTTTTTCAGTGGTGAGTGCGTAGACTGTTACAAAGGGTGGTGATATGTGCTAAAAAGACATTTCAGTCCTGGAGCAGCACTTCTGTTAAGTCAGAGAATTTGAAAGTACATGGAATTCCTTGTACGTGGGTTTCTGATGGAGACTGTATCATGATTTCTTCTGTTTTGTTTGTTTGTAGTAGATGGTTTGTAGTAGAGAAAAATTACATTTCCTGCCTTAGATACTTGTGCTTTTAGTGTGAGTGACTGTTAATGTAAACCAGGCTTAGTATTATCTTTCTGAAGCAGAGTTATCAGTGCTTGTTATGTTTAGACACACCTAATCAGAAAAAAAAGTGGAAATATTATTTCTCTTGCCTTATAAACAAATGTGAGTTTGGGTGATTTTGTATCACAGACGTAGACTTCCTGGGGGTGTGTGTGGACAGACACACACCTCCCTGAAACTAGGAGAACACTGAGATTAAAAATTACATCTGCCGCAGTATCCTTGTAAGAGATTTTAATAAAAAGACAGTCTGTCTTTTTGATTTCTCAGTGATTCTCCTCGTTTCACTCTTCAGATGGTTTGTTTTAATCAGCTCTAGTTACAGGGCTAGAATAAAGCATACTAGTATGGGAGTTGTGTTTTTCCAACTTTATGGAAAAGAGGTTTGGAGACTTGATTTTGCTGGAACTCTGGAAATTTGTACAAATTAAATATTAAAAATAATTCTTGTTTCAGATTTGTGTTATGTTATTTGTAGCTGACAGTTTTTTGTCCAGGGTGACTAGTTTGGAAATGGCTGTCTTGGAAGAACATGGTATAGGGAGAAAGCAAGCTTTAATTATGTTTAGTAAGTGGGGTTTTTTTGGTGGGTATGTTCCCTTTAAAAATGGGCCATCCACAAAGTTAGAATCAAGATTTATTGATTATTCCTGACAGAATGTGGATGCATGATTTTTGGTGGAAAATACTGTCTCTGGATGGGTAAATGCTAGACAAGTTGGACTTCTGATATCTTGGCATTTCAGATACGCTGAGGCATCTCATGGAGATTTAAGTTTACATCAGGATTTCTTTCTTGACTGTTTCTTTGGTGCAGTAATCTATATAATACAATTGTGGGTGTTTTTAGTTGTTTTTTTTTGAAGAGTGATTTTGTTACCCCTCAGAAGAAGTCTGATCACATCCTGCCTTTTCACTGCTCTCATTTCAGACTTGAGCTCTGGTCTCACATTTCTCCTAAATTCAGGAAAATGGGCACCAACTAGAATTTGAATTACTATGTTTTTGACTTCATTTAGTGTTTAAGAGACTCCATTGGCAATACTGTCAAGGGTCTTGCTATTGCTAGTCTCTTCTAGTTTTTCAAAACCGTTTCTGTTCTGTGATTTGATGTTAAGAGATTAGCTATTCTCTGCCTTTGGTTTTGTAGAATGCAACATGAGGTCATCCCTTGGTCTTGGATTTCATCTTGTTCCCATTATAGGAGCAATACACTGTGTTTCTCTGGGTTAGCCCCTCTGTGGAGGAGTATCTGGTGGTGTAGTATTTGGCATCCCAGAAGCAACAGGTAGGTAATTTTTTGTGTGTGCTAGCAGAAAGTATTTAACTTATTACAGATTTTCTTTCTATGGGCATGCCTCTGGCAAAGATTCTCTTGTAGGGCATTAGACACCACCCAGGGCAGCAAAAAATAATTGAGAATTACAACTCCCAGGAATATCATTAGAACACCATTTTTTGCAACTTCTTTTGTGGACCTAGGTTGCTACAACATTACTGGCCTGGCTTCAGGTTCTCTACACCTGGTAGCTCCAGAGGGCTCCTTGTGCCACACCACCTGCATCACTTAGTTCTGTCTCGCACGCTCTGCACCCCACTCCAAGCCCCAGTTCCATCCTTTTTTCTTGTTTCTACTGAAGAATATAAGTCTATAAGCTTCAAAGAGCTGTCAGCAGTGCAGGTGATGGTGGTTTTCGATGGTGCCCATTTGTCAGCATTTCCCATGAATCAGCAAAGCGCTGCAGTTAATCCTGGTCCCACATGAAGTGAAGTTGTGAATGGATGGTGGTAACAAAGCTAGGAAGGGAAGAGTAGTGACACTCAGGATTATGTGGAGTTTCCAAATGTTCTCTGCTGTATTCAAGATCCTTGTACTTGAGGGAGCTGCTGTTTCGGTGCTCCGCTTTTTTTTTTGCATATATATATACATGTGTGGCATAGAGATATTTAAATCAAGTGCTTATTTGTAATAGAAGGGTAAATGACATACAAAGAACTTGGTCTTTGAAACTCAAGAAATCATAGAGTTGTGGTTGAGTATGTACCAACCACTTCAAAACAATATGTTAGAGTCCTGTTAGCTCCAGTCCTGTAGCTGTACAGTGAGCAGATTGGGAGCCTGGACTGATGGCATTTTCTGTATGATCACCATACAGAACGTAAATAAAACTTTGTGAGTAGCAAACCTTTTGAAAACATTAAAAGCCAGGGTAATTTCTGACCTTTGTAACTATGCAACACCTGTGTTGTACTCGAGCTGCAGAAGGATACTACGACTTCATCAAGACAAGTAGCACTCAGTAGTTGGTGCATAACTTTTAACAGTTCATGTATTGTCAGTTAGAGAATTGCACTGAATGCAGGATTAATATACGTTGGCATGTCAAGCTTTAAACTCAGTTACTAGGACTGTACTTCTCATACAAAGCACTCAAGATACTCTGTTGATGAAGCGTGGCATTTAATAATGAGACATGTATCTGTGAGACCAGTGGCAACTTGCTGCCTCGTGGTGCTGGCTTCGCTTGCATCTTCTGTAAACAGGTGTTTCACAATTTCACAGTACAGAATAGTAACATTCTTTCCTAAGTTGGTGCTACTTAGATCTGTTTTCTAGAAAACAAGTTAAGTTGTACATGTAACATAAATCAGTGAGTTTTTTTCTGAATTTGCATTAGAGTCTGACAAAGCGTTTTCTAACTATACACAAAGTATTTTATACTTGTTAGCGTTACTCTGTCGTAGCATATTAATGCATGTGATTACATGTGTAGTGCAGTATTTGGAAACGAGTTAATGTCATCATTTGACTAGTAAGAGCTGTGTTTAGACACAAAAAATGTTAATGTTCAGTGTCAACAGCTGCGAATCTGATTAGAAATATTGGAACACAGTAATTTGCTTTATTATTAAACTGTTGTTTGATTTCAGTAGGAGACTAAGTCGTTTAATAATAAAAGGAGCTGCAAACATCATTCATGTTTCGACTGGCAAGATACTTTTTTTGTGCAAGCTAGGTTTTTGTTCTTAAAAAAAGAGTTCTGACTGATGGTGTGTGAACCAATACACTGCTGTTGTGAAGAAGGTACTCCAAAATGTTTGTGAAGAGACCATTTTTTCTCTCAGGGCTTTATAAGAAGTAATGCACGAGCAAATATTCTCTGGGAAGCAGGTAAAAAAAGTTAGATTTAAATTATCAATGTTAAAAGGTTAATAGCCTATCTCTTAGATAGAAAAACTGCAACAGAACTGTGATATTTCTAACATTATTGGGTGGAGGTGAAGTGAGAAGACAAGTGGTCAAAAAACTCACTCCAGATGTTTGTTTCAATGAGAAGGGATTAAGGGAAAATTTGTAGAGTCATGAAAATCGCTTGAGCAGTACTGGACAAATAAATTCATACATGTTAAATTAAAAGAAAGATTTTCAAATACTTTTACATCTTTACATTACATCTGAGGAAGAGTTGTTGATGTCACTGTTCATCATTGTGTCTTCATTGTTATTAATGTTATTTCAGTTATTGTTAAATACAAAAACGAAGTAGAGGCTGATACCAAAAGTGTTGCTGCATTCAGGAAGCTGCTGGATCACAGCAGCAGATTTGAAGAACGTCATTCAGGAATTGGGATGTACCAGATCTTGTGTGCAGAGACAGCAATAATTCAACCTTCCATGAGTGTCTTGGTTTCGTGTGTGTCTGCATGTTATCCACTCCATACCAGCCCTGCCTCTTTTATGGTGTATGCAGGAGGGTTCCCAGTGTTAGACCACTGCTTAGTGTTTGGGTGTGTACAGCAAATGAGCAGATAGAGGTGTTACAGAAAGAAAGGATGGTTGAGGTGTTGACAGTGGAGTTTTGTTGTGGAAAGCAGGGTCAACCCTCCTGTACTCTGCTGCGGAGTGAACTGGTAGGTAAATCACTTTGGCAGGAACTCACAGGTAGCTGTTTGTTCCTTACGTTCTGAAGGCCCTATTTGGGATTTTGGGATTGGAGCATTCATACCCACAACTGTAGTAACTGAGCGATAAGCTTTGAAAAAAACAGTTCCAGAAAATCAAGGATTCCGAAAAATCCATCCTTTGGTATCCCAGATTGGCTGGTTGGGCTCAGTGGGCTTAGTTTTAATCTCTGCATGCCTTGGTTTCCCTCTATTTCAAGAGAAGGAAAATACTGTTTAGAAGTGCTGTTAAAGTTAATTCCTTGATTTTTGTGTTGCACTGAAATGCTGTAGTGAAATGCTTGCAGGGAGAAGGCAGGAAGAAAATCTATAGTCTGCAAATTTTTTCAAACACTGTGATAACTGAGGGCTCAGACTGACCAACAGAAACAAAACAAAGAGAGACTTTTCTGTTTGTTTACCGAACAGCATATGTACTGGTGCAATGAGTAAGGTGGTATTTTCTAGAAAGGAATATAGTTGTGTGAGATAGCATTTCCCGTGGGTTCTGACCATGGATTGATACTGGGGATGCCTGTATTTTACAACAAGTAAGGTTGTGAGTTTTCATGGTTCTTGTTCTTGGAGTCACTTGGGTTAAATCCTTCACATGCAACGCATTCTTCTCTGTACAGGATTTAGAACAGATGAGAGGATTTGGTAGCTGTAGGTTCTGAAAATGGAGACATAATGGAGAAGAAGTATACAAGCTTAACTATAGGCAGCACTGTTGCTCACTTCCATAAAAACAATGTAATTAAGATACTGTGAGCAGCTTGGGCACAGAGTTCAGAGAACTCAAACAGTGCTGTTAGTGACTCAGGATGTGTGTGAGGGGGAATTACTGCATGGACAGGAATTGAAAAGCTATTTGCCTGGGAAAGGCTGATACAGAGAGGGAATCTGAAAGAAAGGCATCACCTGTATTAGAGTCTGTAATCTCCCTTTCCAAATACAAGAGGAAATTTCATGAATTCAGAAGGGGAATAAAGCAACTGCGTTTTCATGCACTCTGTTAGGATTGTGGAGAAGTTTTTCCTTGAAAGCTCTTGAGCCTACCTCATGTTCACATTGAACAGCTAAAGCTTTGGATTTTATCTTGAACTTTATATTCCAGGTCTTTTAAGTATTTCGGATTCAAATGTGGCTGTCAAGACTCTTAAATCTTAGGTCCCTTTCTCTGAAGCATCACTTGAGCATCTGGTTTGAACTTATTCCTGTTTTTTTTGTATATGTAGTCTTAGTGGTTATCCTCACTTTTATCTAGTGTAGAATTTTGACACAGTGAAGTAAGTGCATTTTGAATTTGGTGTGAATCATAGAAACAAGCTCATTAGTTTCACTGTTTCAGAGTATATGTGCAAACCCAACATTTCAGTTAAGAACTGCTTGAAAAGTTTTATTTGTCTTATTGGCATTAACTAAGTTTATAAGTGAAGTCTGTGCCAAGTGAAGGTAGTGAGGCATCGTCATAGAAGCTTCAGAGTTGTATATCGAAGGTGTGTGTAGGTGATGACTCGATTTCTACCACTTGGAGTAATACAGTTTTTAATTAATTTTATAGTGTGAATAGAAGAAGTCACTGGAGTCTCTGACATACTGGGAAAAATTATCCCCACCCCACCTGCCAGGTTTGTTTTGAGTATGTAGTTGGAATTAGTATTAGGGGAAGTATGGATTTATTTGGTGGAATTCTTATCTTTTTATTTTATGCTAAAATATTTTTAAAAATTCTAGGTTTAGTCTGTGATTTGCGTTTGTATGAGAATTCCTGTTTTTATTTCCAATTTCTCACCCTGCAGTGAATTTCATTTGTGTTAATTCTTTCTGTTGTGATGGCTTTATTTGGCGCTTCTAGGAGACTTCCTGTGAAAGTCACCTGTTTTTCAGTTGGAGACCTGTGCAAAACATTTTTATGGCAATTAAACATTGAACCTGAACCATGATATTTTTCCCATTTGCATGTGGGATACCAGGTGGAGGTTTAGTCTTGCCAGAAGGCAGTCAGGAAAATGTCCTGCAGGTAGGAATTAGGGGTCATGTACCCCATTGCAGTGAGTTTTATAGATGCAAGTCTATTCTTCCAAATTTTGTACTCATTGGGACATTTCAGTAGCATACACTGTTTTCAGCTGTCACTCCATACAGCTTCCCTGTACTATTTGAAATTTGTTTTTAATTTCAGCATTTGTATAATTTCACATTTTAATCAAAATACTATTGATCCTGTTCCACATTTGATTTGTATCATTCCACTGTCATCACTGTCAAAATCCAGCTGAACAAAGACTCGATTTTAAAAAAAAATCCGTTTTAAAAAAGATACATTGCAAAAGTAAGATGAAGCAATAGACAGAGTTTTAAAAAAATTATAACTGCATTTTTTTTTCTTGCCTCAGGTCAAATTTGGTCTTCCCCCATCACTTCTGCCACTTCCTGGTGCCAGATTCTTTTTGGGAGGCAATGTTTCTTGTCTTGACTGACAAGAGGTGCTGTCTCTGGTAGGATAAATTATCTTCTTTGCTCTCTTTCTGTCTTTGATCTCTAATCTTTTTACCCTCTTACTTCATTGTCACAATTCTTCCTTCCCTTTGCAGTGCTCTCCCTCTCCTCCTTTCCCTCTTTGAGTGCTCTGGGGTGGGATTTTCAGAAACACCTGGGGAAGCTATAGACCCATGTTGGGTTCAAGTACAGTAGAAATTTTAATGCCTGCCTCAGTAAGCCTCTTTGAAAAGCAGAGCTCTGATGTTTCTTCGTGGTACAACTAGCCCTCACTTATTTCAGAAAACATCTGTTGCTGAAAAGATGTTTAGGCAGTGTTTTATCTGAGTGATTGCAGCGATTACAGTTTCGTGTTTTGGTTTTCTGTGTTAGTTGATGAGGTGGTTTTAGTAGTGACAATTTTACTTACTAGGTTATGACTGGTGCGTTCTTTAATTACTTGTTGAGGAGAGTCATTGTATGCAAAACTCTTTAGTAACAGTGGATTCTTAGTGTAAATGCTATTTACTGTAAGTTTATTGATACTAAAGCAGCCAGAATTCTTGGTTGAAGGTCGTTAGTCTTGTCCTGCTCTGTTAGACTGTATTTACTCTGAAAAATTGAAAGGATAAGGTGAAAATTTTATCTATAAACTGTGTAGAGATTAACATAAATTAACATGAGGATGAAAATATCAATATTCATATTAGGATTGCAATTTTAAACCAATTTCTAAACCAATTTTCAGACCAACAGAGTTGTTTTCCGGAAGCTTGATAGTATGGCAGGAACTTCATGGCAGATTCTGGGAGTAAACACCTGGGCGTGTGCCTAGAACAACACTGGGATTACTTGGCGGCTAAATAGAGGCATTCTGGAGGTGGCAGGACAGTGCTGTAAGCTGTTAAACAGGTGGTACTCCGGGTACTTGAGATAGGTATCTCAAGTATCCTCGCCCCAGCAGCAGTAGATCATACCAGATTTTCAAGGTCAGAAATGCGTTAGGATATAGCCATGTGAGGACTTCTCACGTGACTGTCAGTAACTTCTGTCTTTATCTCCCAATGAAGGATTCTGGTATGGATCAATATTCAGTTTTACTGGAAACACATTTTTGCATAATTTATCATTGAGTGTGTGTTTTATCTGTACACGCTTAGAAATCCATGTTCACCTGGAATGAATTTTAAACTGCTGTGAGTCTGACTATAAACCTTTGTTAGCTGGACTTTCTTTTGTGATAGAATGAAATTAGCTCTGAAGAAAGCTGTGGTGTGAGCACGAAGGCTTGTCTGTGCTCAGGATGTCATCACATCACTTTCACTTCAACAAAGCAAATGTTTGAATTATTGCAAATATTTGCATATGCTTTTACTACGGACTGTAATGTTGAGAGGTGCCTAACACAGTGTTTAGTGTGCAGCTATTATGTGTATATCAGTATGCAAGCTGAGGTGTGGATTGTCTCTGCAAGTGGAACATTTCTGTAGTGAGAAGCACCTTGTGATTCACTGATGAAAGGGGCTAGTGAGCGCAACTTCACCAGGAGAAATAGTGGTGGAACATTGGTCACATCTGGACAGACATAGCCGTGCCACTGTGTCTTCAAAAGTTTCTTCCGACTTTGTCTTTACTTTTTCAAAGTAAATAAGGCCACTTCTGCACCTGAATTATTGGTGGTAGTATTTCTCGTATGTCCAAAGTAAACTCTCTAAATCTAGCTGTGGAAAAGGAGATCATTTTGGGAAAGAGAATTCAGGATGCCCTTGAAGAAAGGCACTTAAGCTTTGCAAAAGCAAGCTGTAGAGAATGCAGAGCTTTCTACGTCATGACTAAGCTTTTTTTCAATCTAGATGTGCATAAGGTAGCTCAGGGGATCTTAATTCTATTCCTGTTCCCTGCTATCGCTTGTGCTGTTCTGATCAGTTGAAAATATCAGTAGGTGTTGTTTTGACTGTGCAGGTGGAGGTCAGTTACTTCTGCTGTAAACCATGACCTATTGATTATGTTAGTTAGACACCTTATGGATTTAAGAAGCTGAAGTAGAAAGGGTGCGGAGTCTTGGAACTCAGCAGTAGGTCGCACCTGTTTTCCAGCTGTTTTCTCCCTTGGTTATCTTGAATTTTGGAAAACTACAAAGGTGAATAAACCTATTTGCCTTCCTGAATTCAGAAAGAACGGATACTATAATCTGCAGGTGTCTTTTCTGAGGTTGTTTTGCCGTAAGGCCTGTGAATTGCCAGGCAGGATCTGACAGCACAGAAAGTATTCCTTGTTCTAGAAGACTTTGGCAAGAAGCTGAGAAAACAGCTCAAGATTTTACAGTAGAAGAGTGGCTTTGTAAATGAAGATATACAAGTGCAGATTCCTTAGAATATAACCTTGTCTTCATAGTGAAGATAGTTGAATAATTGACTGTTATTGGTCAAATTTGTAGGGGTAGAGGTTGCTATTGGTAACATTCTTGTGCTGTTGCAGACTGCTGTCTGAAGTTTATGTAGAAGCAGAGGATATGCAAGATGCAAACTCTCGAGGTTAACTGATGCCACATTAAAAATAAAAATACAATGGAGAATTTTAACTTGTTTTGGGGTTATTTGTAGTCTGTCAGAATATTATCTAGATCTTAAGTATTGGAGCCAGTTACTGGGAGGTGTCATTCATACTGGACCTCAGAGCTCAGTTAGGATTGTTCCTGGAAGCATTAGGAATTAAAGGAAAGCAACCAGAAAGTGCAGGAATGGATTGTTGAGAAATACATGCCTGCATACATTTATTTAGCCAAGAATGTAGTACTTTGAGTACTTCTAATTGATTGAGATGATTAACTGATGGGATTCCAGACTCTGGCTTTGAGGAATACCATGATGTATTTTTTCAGAGCAAGTATTTCATGTCAGCTGCTGCTGAACACTGTAGGGCTTACATTAAATGTTGTGTCGAGCTTCTTCCAAACCTATTTTACCGTTCTTCTGATATCCTTCTTCACAATTTATTGCTTTTCAAGAAAGCAGACACTTTCTTAACTTGTGTACTAGGACATTGCATTAAATTACCTAATTGGTAAGATGACACTGCCTGCACTCTTTCGCAGCGCTAAGCATTTGGAGATTTTGGCAGTGTACAGCAGGTGTAAAGGTCCAGACTGTAGTTTGTTCCAGTTAATTGAAAAACT
>NW_008666864.1:7739-12393 GCF_000695815.1 Acanthisitta chloris | reverse complement strand
CAGAAATGAGAAACTACAGAGCAAATGCTTCAAATGATCTGATGACCTATATTCAGGATGGAGCAGACCTTTGGGTTATAGAAGACTAAAGAAGTTGTGTATAAATAATAGGCTTGTGAATCCTTTAGTTTTTCTCCTGCAACAATTGTAAGGCATCTTCTAACAGTACATGAGAAAAATGGACCCATTTTTAACTGTACCATAGGCTCTAAGTAACAGACTCTACAGTATTTGAGTCTGTTACCTGTATTGAAAGATGTCTGCATATCAAAAAAAACCTTCAAAACTCTTAACTGAAATGTGTTTTATGTGGGCAGTATTTCACAGGTGCATTGCCATACCACTTTCTTCCTGAAAGATTTTATAGTCTGTTAGAACTGTAAACTTTGGGAAGGTAAGAGGTGCTGAATTGCTTCTGAGTTTCATTGCTCTGCTGAGCTGAGTTTCAGTGAAGTAAGATAACTGCCAGCTCCAGCACATGTGGAAGAGCCTGGAAGGAAAGTAGTTCATGCTTAATGTTTCTTGTAGTTGCTGGAGTGTTGTAACAATTGATAGAGAGCTGAGAAAATCTGCTAAAATAACATTTGGCTTAAAGTTGTACCAGGAGTGTGGACATCTGTTCAGCTGAACAGGCTGAAGGTGTCTCTTTATCCCTACCCCAGTGACATCACCGTGCAGGCAAATGGAGTTTTCACACTTGCACCCGACCTCAGTTTATGGGTATGTGTGGACTGGAAGACTTGCTGGTTTTGTGGTAAAACTGGTTGCATGTTTGGCATGCATTCCCAAATAAAACTTGAGAATTCATTACAGTGTGCAGTGAGGCAGTCTCAGAAAGCTATTTATGTGTTTAAAGAAGGTGCTAAATACGGAAGATGCTAGATCGAGGTTGATTTTGCTTGTGAACATTTGAGAACCTGAAATAGTTAAGCAGTGTAGTTGGTGAAAACTACCTTTCTGTCTAGAATTCAAACAGGGTCCAATGAGTAGTGGAGAACAGAGCTTACAAATTAGTCTGAAAATGTACAGAAAAGATCTTAATTATCTCGGTTTTCTTCAGTAGTATCTTTGTATTATAGCACTCAAGATTTTATTTTTCTAATAAACAGATATGTCAAAACTTTTCCAGTGAAGATCTATCAGATTTGTTTGTTAATTTTCCCTTTGTCCTGAGAATACTATTTCATGCATTTTGTAACTGTAGTATGACATCTGAGCCTGTAGTAAGGAATAGTGAGACCGAAGGATTGTTTTGACTCACCCTCTTCTTGTATCTTAAAGGGAGGTATGTTTTATCCGTTTTGTTAAGATACTGTATTATTAGGCATCTGGTTTGTTTTGTAGTTGAGCGGATAAAGAAAAAAAATCTTGTTTAAGAGAATGAGTTAATTATAATAAAAAAAAACTACTGAAGATTCATGAACTGTGATCTGTAAATCAGTGATGGCCTTTTGTGTTTAGTGATAGATTAAAGCTGTTTAGGAAAATGATGAGAATCATTATTTTCAAATAAGGTTGGTTAGTAAATTATTCTTAAAAGTAAGTTGGATATATGCTTGAGATGATGGTTTGGACTGTCAGGGAAGTGTTCCAGAAGGTAATACTTTGATCTTTATGCAATATTTTGGTTCTTTATGCATATGTCGTTTAAGAGGATAAGACAAAAGAAACTGCAAGTAATAAAGCTGAATTAGAAGAAGAAAGATAGGCATTTGGTATGGCACGCAAATGGCTGAATTGCCAGTCCAGGGAACGTATGAGCAGCATGTCAGCAGCCTTGCTGAGAAGGACTTGGGGGTGCTGCTGGATGAAAGGCTGGACATGAGCCAGCAATGTGCACTTGCAGGCCAGAAAGCCAACCTCGTCCTCGGCTGCATCAAAAGCAGAGTGGCCAGCAGGCTAAGGGAGGGGATTCTCCCCTCCACTCTAGTGAGGCAGGGGCCTGGAGTGCCTCTTCTAGCTCAGCTCTGGCATTCTGAGCACAGCCTGCTGGAGTGAGTGCAGAGGAGGACCACTAAGATGATGAGAGGAATGGAGCACCTCTCCTGTAAGGAACAGCTGAGAGAACTGAAAAGAGAAGGCTTTGGGGGTAATGTAATTGCAGCCTTCTGGTAGCTGAAGGGAACCTATAAGGAAGAGGGAGAGAAACCTTCTACAAGAGCATGTGGTGACAGATCAAGGGGGAATGGATTCAAACTGAAAGAGAGTCAGTTTGGGTTAGCTGTTAGGAAGAAATTCTTCCCCGTGAGGGTGGTGAGGCACTGGACCTGGTTGCCCAGAGAAGTTGTGAACGCCCCATCCCTGAAAGTGTTCAAGGCCAGGTTGAATGGGGCTCTGAGCAACTTGGTCTACTGAAAGGTGTGTGTGGGTTGGATCTATATGATCTTTAAGATCCCTTCCAACCCAGGCCGTTGTATGATTCTGTGAATCAGGAAAGAAATCTGTGCCATCAGAAAGAAGGGGAGAGAGGAACGGAACAAACTCAAAGCCTGGCAGAACTAGGCATGAAACCTTTTTGCTTGAGGTTACTGTATTTTGCACAGCTCAGTTCTAGTGTAGCTTTCCCATCATAAGCGTTTATCCTTTCTGCAGGCATGTTATCAGCCTGAAAAGCAGTTCTCTGTAACTAAGAGTGGGAGGAAAAGTGGTTGCCAAGGCAGTCTGTTTATGCTCATAGTAAGAAAAATGCTTGAGGAAGCCCAAGGTAGAATACTGCTACTACTTCAAATGAATATACAGTAGATTTTTAACCTCCTATATCCATTATTTAAACTGTTTGCATTATCTCTCTGTCTTGTCTTCAGAGAAACAGGATTGTTTTTACAAGTTCCTAGACCTCTTGTGGTGTTACGGAAAGATTTATTAATTTAATGATACTGTGGTGCTATTTGGAAGGTAGGCATTTAAGTTTGAAAGTGTTCTTGTGCTCCTCTATAAACGGGGTTGGGAGGAATCTAGGTGTGACTGCCGTGTATCAGACATCACTACTTTCTTAAGTGAAGCAGAGAAACACTTGTTCTTCTTTCCCTCCCTCTTCCAGGTGCTTTCTGGATGTTCATTCCTGATGTTTAAAGCCTGTGTATTTCCAGACCTCTTCGTGGCAGTCTTTCAGTCTGAGCTATTGTGAGGCATGTAGTCACGGAGTATTATGGCTAGAACTGGAACACCTGCTGCATGAAAACTTTTTGTCTTTCACTTCCAGCTCTTTGGCTTCCCAGCCAGTGTTGCCTGCTTTCTGCATTGTTACCTGTGCTGAACCTCACCTGTTCTCTGTCCTGCAGGGGGACAAAAGCTTGCCGTGTTTGCCTGTTAGGGGAATGTTTAGGAGGATCAGGTGTGAGTCTGATAGTGCAAAACGAAGTAAAGCTGAGTGTGTATTGCAGACACCAGAGCTATACACAGAGTGTACCTAAGTATTTAATTTTTGCTAAGCTTCATATGAAGGTAAGAATTCACAAGGAAAACAAATGAATTTTGCCTCTACCAGATGTTGTGTTTGGTTTTTTGCTCTTGTCTGCCCGAAACAGTGGCTCATATAAAAAGGAGTCTTCAACATTTGCTTCTCTGCTCAGCTGGGCAGTACTACACAGTTCTCTCCCATGCCCGACTGGGCAAGTGTCTTGTTCTCCTTATGTGCTTTTTCGCTTTTTTATGCCACTCTTCTGAAATAATACTAATCCAAAATATATGAAGTATGAAAACTATACTACCATTTAGTTCTTTCAGGGCTCAACAGACAAGTACCAGTTCTTTGTTTAATTTCTTTTCAGTATTTTTATGTTTCCTCATGTTTCTTACACCTGTAAAACCCATTTGTGTGTTTGCCCAGTTCTCTTTTAGCTGGTGCTTGCCTGAGCAGCATATTTCCTGTGTCTCTTTAGTCCTGAAACAAACTCAGGAACCTGGCCCTGTCCCACTGAATAAGAAACTTTGCCATTGATTTTACTAGACAGAGGATGTAGCTCAGTGCTGTTATTTTCTTGCCCTGGCACTGTTCACAGCTTCCTCAGTCTAAGTATTTTTCTGTTAATAGAATTCACATGCTGTTTGCCATTTTCCAGATTAACAGAATTGTTAAATAAAATCATGTCTGGTGCCAGTTGCTTTGCTGCCATGTTTTACAAACTTTCTACTCTCTGTTGCAATTTGTTTAATTTCAATGTATTTACAGTACTTGAGCAGGCTTTTGTGTTGTGAGGGTTTTGATGGTCAAATCATAATAATTGAATGGTAAGAGATATGTGAGATAGTGTCAAATACTAAATTAGAAATCCAAATCTGCTGGATCAGAAATCCTGCATAACTCCTGCATAGTGTGGGCCATGTTTTTTAGTTGCTTACTAATCACTTGTTTGTGATGCTCTAGATGATTGAAATTGTTCTGTGTATAACTGTACTGTACTCACTAGTGAGTCTGCATCTCAAGTACTATGTCAGTTTTGGGCCCTTCACTTGTAAAAGGACATTGAGGCACTGGACAAGTCCATCAAAGGGCAGCGAGGCTCGTAGAAGGTCTGGAACATGTCTTATGGGGAAGCTCTGAGGGAGCTGCGTTTGTTTAGTCCTGAGAAAAGCTGGCTCAGGGGTGGCCTCATGGCTCTCTACAACTACCTGCAAGGAGGTTGTAGTGACGTGGGGGCTAGTCTTTTCTACT
>NW_008666864.1:329-7689 GCF_000695815.1 Acanthisitta chloris | reverse complement strand
TAGATACTAGAAAATTTTTTTTCACTGTTGGGGTGGTCAGGCTCTGGAATAGTTTGCTCAGGGAGGTGGTGAAGTCACCATCCCTGGAGGTGTTCAAGAAGGGTCTAGACCTGGCAGTGGGTCATACGGTTTAGTGGTTTGGGGCTTACAGTGATAGTAGTAGGCAGGTTAGACCGGATGGTCTTGTAGGTCTCTTCCAGCCTTGATGATGATGCTATGATTCTAGATATCAGGCACCGTGCAGATGGGCTTCATGAAAGTTGTTGACAGCAGAGAGATGATCAGATTCAGGTGTCTGCTTCTACTCCACACTCTAGAGAGGGAGGAGGAGTGCAGTTAAGAAAGCAAAGCCTTTTGTTAGGCCCAATTCCTGCTCTGTTTTTTTACATTTCCAAGTCAACAGCATCTCTGCCTGCAAGTTCAGTCCTACAATTTGCAGACATGCTGGTTTGGGTGCTTCTTCTTCCACTGTATAGGAAGATACGACATGTTCAGCTGTGTTGCACACAAGATGCCTGAGGGAATGGAGTGTTTTTAGTTACTTCAGGGGTATGGTGTGTGAATTTTCTGTTCAGCAGTTGGAGGTGCAAGGATGATGGAGTATGTTCTGTGTTGTAGGTCTCCTTAATGTTTGTTTTCACAATCTGCTTTAGTAAACACGTGAGGAGGAATAAACAAAAATTGAAGTTCTATGGTTTGATTGAGTTTCTGGTGAAATTTTCATAGAAACAGCAGGAGTTTGTTCCCAGAATCTAACCTCTTAAATTAGGCAGTAGTCTTAAGAGATGAAGCTGTTAAAGTAAGAAACATTTGGCTTTTTTACAAAACATCTTATTAAATGGCCTATATTTTCCTGTCTTCAGTTTTGGAAACAGCTGAACTGCCTGGGCTTGTTTTGTGGCCTGTAGACTACAGATGAGACAGTACTACAGATGAGATAGTTAATGGCAAGCAAATCTGTTTAAAAGCAAATGAAACCCCAAAACAACTCTCTGAAAGAACATCTTATATTGAAATGTATCAGATGCATTTTTAAAGTAGTGTTACTTATGTTCTTCAGAATATATAAATTAAATGTAGTATACAGGTTGCAACCTTTTGTACCACAAAAAGAGGCAGCACAACCTTTTAATATTATCTTCCATGCTTAAGTTGGAGGTTTTGTAAGGTAGAAACTGTAAAGTTTGTCCAGTCCTTTGAAATTCAGTGATACTCCTGCATGTAATTCTTTCAGCCTTTCAGAAGAGTGAACCTTCTTAGTACTTCCATGTAAGTTAGGAAGAAATTCTTAGGTAAGTGACATTTTCATTCTGTAGAAGAAACTGTCAACAGGCTAATTTTGCCTATGTGTTGGACATGAAAGAAACTCAGTGATCCTCACTCTAAGCACTGATGAATTGAAAACACTACCTGGATAACAGGCTGGCTGGTTGGGTTTTGGACATTGAGCTGCTGACAGAAATACTAAATGGTGAAGCTACCTAGGAAACTAATGGTATCCAAAGTATTGCTAAAAGAAAGGAGTTTAATTCTCAGGAATAGCAGAATTAGTAAATGCTGCTCTTGGGAGTTAATTGTTGTGTTTTACTGTTTGAATACTTCAGGTGAAGGCTTCATATGTCTTTCAAATGTTTTCTAATGACTAGTGGATGGCATTTTCTTTGAAATTTTAAAAAATGAAACAACACACCCAAAGTACTGATAAAGTTTAGCAGTTCATGTTGTTGTGGCCAGAACATGTTTTATTCTCACTGTATAGCTCATCTTTGACCGTATGCTCTTCTGAAGAGATAAAAGAATGCCAAGTTTTCTGTGGTTTCTCAGGTGATTTTTTTGTCCGGGTTGGAATATTTGGCTTCTAATATAATTATTATTCTGATTGCCCTTAGTTTCTGAGGAGGTCAGGTGGGGATAAAAAGCCCTTTGCTTTTTTACAGATGGGTGTAATGGCTTGGGACATTAAAGACACTTTAATCGATGTTATGTCTTAGCTTTGCTTGTAATTGTAAATACAAATTGTGATGTATGTAGTATTTGAATCACGTATCTTTTCAGCATTATTTTCTGCATTATGAAATCAGATTATGTGCTTCTTTTGGCTTGTCTCTTAAACCCAGAAGTTCCTTTCGTTTTTAGTTCGTAGCAAAAACAATTCTATTTTGTAAGATCAAATTATATTTGGCTTTCAGGATCAGGTTGAAGGATGCTGGAAAAGAGGGTGGTTTTGCCTTTTTGTTGATCACTGTTCAACTTGCTACATGTGAAATGCTGAAGTCATTGGCCTGGATTAGGTGAAGATGTAGGACGACTTGACATAGATGTAGTAAGAATTTTGTATTGAAGTTGTAAGTTGTTTATTGATGGGCCTGTTAGGTATCTCCTGATTAATTTCACTCAGAATGTGAAATTGTAGAGACTGAGGCTGTTGATACTGCCAGGGAAAACTGCTGAAGTAACTTGCAGAACTTCCAAGTTTTGGAATTAAAGGTGAACCAAAGCTCCTTAGGCTTTTAGCACAATGCTGCCCTCTCGTGGAGCAGTGGTGCTTTATAACAGCATTTTTCATGGAGCAGAGAGGTTTTCATTAGACATGGTGTATGTTACGCACTGTGTGTTGGTTCTTGTAAAACAAGAACAAAGTAGGAGAAAATTTGAGGACGCTTCCAATATAATCTACGATATTGAAAATGTGATCTGTAACTAAAGTTGATATTTCTTATTCTTATTATTCCAAGTTATTGCTTTGCAAAAGGTGAATCAGAAGTTCTCATTGAATAACAGCTCGTTTGGTGTTAATAAGATTTCATTCTAGGATTCTTTTAAAAGTAGCATGTGGTGCAAGTCAGAAGTGTATCTAAATCCTTGTCACCTGTTGTTCACACTCTTCTCCTAGTTGGTTGTGTGTTTTTGTTCCCTGTTTTAAAGTGAACCTCTCCAGACTATGTTGTTTATTTTTTCTCAAAGGTAGTAATTACTATGGGTGCATCCAGTTTAATCTGACATTCTTGGATCTGTAGCATACCTGCCATAGTTGCAAATAGAAGGTAAATGCAGGGAAATGTTGGATAGGCATCTACTGAAAGACATTCTGTGCTGAATAGAATGATACCTTTGAGCGTCTGGGGTTTGTGCAGGGAAAAGAAATGAACTTTTGGAATTTCGGTTGATGTAGAGATTAAAGTAGAAGAAAATGAAAACCAAAATATTACCTTTGATAAGGAAGTAAATGTTTACTATGGTAGAAAGGGTAAGGTGTGAGGAGATTATGTGGATATTTCAGTTTCCAGATCCCAGGTTGGGTAGATAGTTGCGGTTTTGGCAGCCAAGTAAGAGGCTTGAAGAAGAACAAGAAAAGCTGTCAGACCTGACTTTGTTCAGACTCTTGAAAAAGGGAAAAATAAGTAATGTAATTCCTGTAAAAGAGATCCTACTGGATTCAAGGGAAGGTCTGGGGATTTAAGCATGTGTTTAACTCCTAAATTTCAGTTTAATAATTTCACCTTTTGCAGTTTTCATTCTCTGCTATTCTGTAAGAGTAATCTGGTGCATCTTGTGCTGTCAGCCTGTTCTTCCGAGGGGAAGATGTGGTATTTTGTGGCAAAATACTAAGCTTGAGAGATAAAGAAAGCACACAGTCTCTATGCCACTGTTATTCCCTTGGTCCAACTTCAGCGGCTATAATGATGTTATGCTAATGTCAGTTTTTCTGCTTGAATCTCGTTGTAGATGTTCTGATAATTGATACTAAGAAGCAGAGTTTGTTTGTTGTTTGAAAACCTCCTCATACATTTTCACTGCAAGTGTTCTAAAGTTTTAAATATGAACATTATGTTGTGATTTATGCTTATGGTTGAATTTCTCCAAAGTCAATACTGTGAAGTGTATGAAGGTTGCAGTTTGGAGTAATATGGAGCAGTACTGACATGAAGAAAACATGTAAACGAAAACTTTGTAGAAAAAGTCAGTCTTCTAGTAGGAATGATGTAGATTTTTGAGAGAGCATGTGACTGGACGAGTTTGTTGCAAAGAGGCTTACATCTGCATTAAATCAACTGTTCTGAGCTTAAAGGAAAAGAGTGGGAAAAATATGACTGACTGGAAAACCATGGCTTAGTACTTCATTTGGAAAGCTGTTAGTGTCTGACATAGGCTCTAGGTTAAACTGGTCTGCTTATTTCAGTGTGATATCTAACCTGCTGATCAGCTGTTTTCTAGAAAGTTTAGTAGGCAACAAAAAGACTTGCAGTGCTGCCAATAACTGATAAGTGTTGTGTGTCTAGCATGTATTGTTGGGGAGATGTGCGTGCTGCATAGGTAAAATTTTGTGGATCTCTGTGTGGGAGAAAAAAGCAAACAAATCAACTGAAGCAACAAAATTCAGTCTACATAGTTAGCAGGCAAGTGTTCTCAGAAGTTAGGTGGTTCTCAGTGTCCACATCAGATTGTTAAAGATCCTTCAGAGTTTACGGATGAAACTTCAGAAAAAAACAAGTTAAGTGAGAAAGATTTTAAAAAATCCAAACAACATAACAAAACCAACTTTGAAGATGGTAACATTACCATCTTCCAAATTGTAGTTCTTTGAGGCTACTGACAAAGATTCTTGAAATATTTTTGTCTAATGCACTGTTCCATATAGAATGATGCTTGCAGAATAGACACTGAGGCAAATAAGAGTTTCAGTGTTGATATAAGCACTGTGCTTAGACATTATAAACTGTTAGATAATGCCCTAAGCTACTGTAGTAGGTAAAGAAACTGAAGGAAAAAATGGTAAAATAATTTTTGCTCCCCATTCATCTAAATGTAGTGATGCAATCATTTGAACAAGTACCAGAGATTCAAAAGAAATTACTGATGTGCTTCCGTAGTACTTCTAGAGCTTCTGTTCAGATGCTGTAGAGTGGGGCAGTACGAAAAAAAAGCCTGTACTTAACACCAGTCCTCTGACAGGCTAAGTAAAAAGTGGGGGTTGGCTAATGTGACTGTTTTGTCTGGCAGTTTTATTTCTCGAAAGTTGTCTGTGCATGTACCAAATTATGAAGAACAACTCATAGCTGATGCTCAAAGAGGATATTGATTGAAATCCTGCCTTAATTGTATATGATAATTTCTTTTGTGAGGGCCCTTAATTTGCTGCTGCAGTTGAAGGAAGCTTGTGTTACCCTTCACAGACTACAAGAGTTGTCACTTCTTCTGCACTTAACTAACCCAGAGAGAAACCATACAGAGAAAAATAGAAACCTTTTGAAGCTCTAAAGCCTTTCTCTGACACATGCAGTGTGACTGCCTTTCAGTGCTTGAGAAGGAAATACAATGGAGAGAACTGATGCAGCCTAACTTCAAAAAACAGCTTCACACTTTTTTCTGTTACTTTAAATGGGACAATGTCTATCCCATGTATAATATCAGGGATGGTTGTAGTGTTCTTCAGAATTAAAACATTAGGGAGTGTGAAAGTAAAGGCTGAAGTGCTAATGTATTTTTGTCAGTGGTTGGTTTGCTACTTCTTGTTGTGTTTTCCTTTTGGATCAGCCATTATACAATTTAGCTTTTAGAAGTGGCTCGAGATTCCTAAATAAACAAAGTATCAGTCAATATTAAGAGGTAAAGGTGCCTGTAGGGGGGTGAGTCTGAATAGATTTTGTTACTTAACCTGTTATTATTTCAGATGCTTGAGTTTGCCCTTATTCAGCAATTTGAGATCCTGATTTTGGGAGAGTAAGGACACAAATGCATTTAAAAATTGAGTCTTGAATCAGCTGCACATGTCAGACATGGTTGGTTCTTTTAAAGTATTGAGAGGCAATAGCAACAAATCTGCCTCATAAAAAAATAAGTGCATTTGTTGCTGTTTTAAAGCAGTTTTATTTGTTTACAGGTGTCAGCTGTGATGCATGTTTAAAAGGAAATTTTCGAGGTCGCCGATACAAGTGTTTAATTTGCTACGATTACGATCTGTGTGCAACTTGTTATGAAAGTGGTGCAACAACAACAAGGCATACAACTGATCATCCAATGCAGTGCATACTAACAAGAGTAGATTTTGGTAAGTGATAACTTCAAACTCTAGTAATTTGCTGCTGTGTTGTGTCTACAACCATAATGCTGATTTTTATGTTTCTACTTATTGATCACTTCCCCCTTAGTGCACTGAAAGTAAGAACCAGGTTCTCAAGTTCTAACAAACAGGCATGTTTTGTTTAATTTTACCACAGAAGAACTGATTTATGTGTTTCTCTTTAATTGGTGTATATGTGGTTTTGATTTTGCTAGGTTTTTTCCTATAACAGCAGATTGTCATACTAATAAATATACTTAATAATAATGACTACTTTTAAAAGTGCCACAATGTTCAAGCAGAAAAATCCTGTGAGAATTTGTAGGAAGGTTATTCAGTGGTGGTTTATGTGGGACTGTAGGTACAAGAAGGGTAGTCATGGGCTGTATTGAGAATGAAGCAAGAGTGGCAAGCACTAACATACTGTCTTCTTGGAACTGCTCTGAATATCTGCTAATTTAAGAATTATTTCTGACTATATGCTTCGATTTTAGAGTTCCCTGTATAACACACATAAAGGAGTGTACATTTACAGTATTGTACAGATGCCTAAAGAAACTCCATTAGCTTTTCAAAGTGTAGCTAAGGAGATTGTGTGACTTTGAGGAACATCCAGAAAATTAAGAGCTAAGGAATGTTAAGTTAAATTAGAGAATCAGTAGTGAATGATAGTAGTCTAGAGTGACCTGATTCAGGGTTGTTAGAATAGTTGTATTAGTGGATATTAGATATAACCAAACAAGTAGATAAGAAGGCTGAAAAGAAAATAATCTCAAGGGAAAAATTGTCTACATAAAACTAAATGACATTGTTGTGGTGTAACCCCAGCCAGCAGCTAAGCACCACACAGCCTCTCGCTCACTCCCCCACCAGCAGGATCAGGGAGAGAATAGGAGTGGTAAAAGCTAGAAAACTCATGGGCTGAGATAAAGACAATTTAATAGGGAAAGCAAAAGCCACACAGAAGCAAAACAAAACAAGGTATTAATTCACTGCTTTCCATGGACCAGAGGTGTTCAGCCATCGCCAGGAGAGCAGGGCCCTAGCACATGTAACAGTTAGTTGGGAAGATAAATGCCGTCACTCCAAACATCCCCTTCTTCTTTCTTCCTCCCATTTTATATACTGAGCATAATGATGTTTGGTATGGAATATCCCTTTGGTCAGTTTGTGTCACCTGTCCTGGCTGTGTCTCCTCCCAAACTCCTGTGTACCTCCAACTTCCTTGCCAGCCTGGCAGTACGGAAAGCAGAAAAGGCCTTGGCTCTGTGTAAGCTCTGCTCAGCAATAATAAAACGG
>NW_008666864.1:0-219 GCF_000695815.1 Acanthisitta chloris | reverse complement strand
AGCTCCGACCTCTATTGAGCACGGGCAATGCTGGTTTGTTTTCAAAGAGCTAAATGCCCTGCTGTAACCTCTTATGGTTTTATAGAACTACAGAATGTTAAGGGGTTGTAAGGGGTTAAGGGGTTTAAAGATCATCAGTCCCAACCCCCCCAGCCATGGGCAGAGACACTCCCCACTAGACCAGATTGTTCCAGGCCTCATCTAGCCTGGCCTTGAACA
>NW_008666863.1:0-448 GCF_000695815.1 Acanthisitta chloris | reverse complement strand
AGGCTCTTTTCAGAGCCACCCACAAATCTCAACAAAAGAGCTTTGAGTCACTGAGTGCCGTCGTCTGGTCTTTGCGGCTAGGTCGGGAGGGGAAGGGAAGGGATATGGCTTTCTTTGTCCCCAGCCGAGACCCGCAGCTCCTTCCCCCAATCCTCCCGCGCTCAAAGGGAGGAATCCTCAGATTTAGACGAGACACGGTCTAATCGTACTCCGGGGAAAATAGTACAGGGTCAACGGATGTAGTGCTTAGGTGGGGGCCACTCCGACTCACGGAAAACGTGCATTAATGAAAGTCAGGTGCTTTATTCCCCCTACCCGCTTCCCCCATTCTATTCCCACGCCATCCCACGCCCCAGCCAGGGCCTCTTTCGAAAGGGGCAACGGAAGCCAGAGACAGGAGACAAAACAAAAGAACGCGGGGCCGAGGGAAGCGCTATTGCCATAGCAG
>NW_008666862.1:0-3243 GCF_000695815.1 Acanthisitta chloris | reverse complement strand
ATATATTCCATGAAAACCTCTCTCTGCACCAGGTATCTGGCAGGTTTTTGTCTTTAACAAAGCTTTGAGAGTCAAGGCAAACTACGTCAAAACTTTCCATCTTCACAGAATGAATTCTCTTGAGAGGCCTAGTTCTTTTCTTTCTAGCTCTTCTTTTTTTTCCCTAAGAACTGGAAACCACTATCCACATCCACACCCAGATTTGTCCAAATTCAGGAGGATACCTGCAGATCTTTTGTTTTACAGAGCTACATAGCAATGGCAGACCACAGAGTGTGCCTGGGACAAAGCAGCTTTTCCTTGTCCCATGAACAGCCACAGGATGTTGTCCTCTGTCTCCTTAATCAGAACTGCTTTTCCTTCTCAAGTGCCAGAGCCAGAGGGGAAACTACAGCTTCCTACAGAGCAGCTGTATGCACTAACCTCACTAGAACTAAACTATGTCATTTAGTAAGAAGATTAATTATTCATCCATATCGAAGTGTTACTCATTGAAAAAAAACTAACTGTACTCATGCCTAACACATTGCACTTTGAAAACCGCATTTAGTGCCACAATGCTTATGGAGAGGCAGACAGGCCCACAGCCATATGACAGACCCAGGGTATTCCTTTGAAATTCAAATGGGTTTATATCTTCCTTAAGAAAAAGACAAAGTATACTCAAAAAGTTGACATACAGGAGTTAAAACCTCAAGACTCTTGACACACCAAGAGGGCTGGATTCACTCATTCCACCTTCTTCAACTTTACAAAGTATACTCAAAAAGTTGACATACGGGAGTAAAACCTCAAGACTCTTGACACCAAAAGGGCTGGTTTTAGACTTCACCACCTGCCACCTGCTCAGAGTTTCACAGAAACCTCCAAAGAAAAAGTCTTAGTCAACCAGCCCGATACAAAACGCTGAACAACTCATCAACTCACCACCACCACTTGTCACATCTTTGAGTTTTTCCCCTCCTACATACGATAAACACTTCTAATTTGTGTCTACGTGGATGTCTGTCTCTAGCTTAAAAAAAATTAAAAGTAACAAAGATACCCAGAAACAGTAATTCACTTCTTAAAAGAAGAACTAAAGCTGTATTTGAAGAGAAGCAATGTTAGGTCCCAGCAATCTCAGGCTGCTGCTTTTAGATTCATACAAAGAAACCCACCTCCTTCTGAAGCTAAGACAAAAGTGAGCAAGGCTTTTCAGGGTGTAGTGCTGCTAACACAGCCCTTTCAGAATGCAAACCAGTACCATGAGGAAGTTCACACCACATACAGGAAACTGATTCCAAGAAAGTCTCCTTAACCATTCCCAAGCATAAAGGGACTGGAAATGTTTTTAACCATTTATCCTCTAAGGAGCTGAGCTTTTGAAGTTTTATAACCAATGTGAAGTATAAATTGACTACTTCAATTTGGATGAAAGAACCTGGCTCTTGTCAAATTGTGTGTGTGTGTCTTCAGGCTGAAGAAAACCTGCCAGTGTCCTGGGCAAACAAAGCAACAAACTTCACCGAGTCAAACAATGGGTTCTTAAAGTTCAGTGTAGGATCAACCCAAACTGTAAAAATGTTGAATTTTACTCCCTCTAATAGGTTCCAAAACATGTTTTTTCCTAGATAAACAGCAAGTCTTCCTACTTGACATATTAAGGCATGGATAATAGAGGGACAGGGAGTATTTAGAAAGGGAAGAAGAAGCCACTGCTCTTACAAATTCTGATGGCTGTGCTAAAGTAACGCAAGTGGAACTTTACTCAAGGGAGCACTGTGAAAGTTAACTGAATAAAAAGCTTTCCAAGGAAGATGAAAACACAACCCACGTGACAGCAAAGAAACCCTGTGCTTAAAATTGGACCACCACCTTTGCCATTCAGTATTTGCCTGGAACACCCTTCCCTGGAATGCAATCCCAGCAGAGCCCAGGAGAAGCCAAGTATCACGGATAGGCCAGCAACTCCATTCCAATCAAATGATGGCCTATGCAACTACTGACCTTCTCTGCTCAGAAACCTGTCAGAGGAAATATTAAGTACCATGACAAACTACTTCACACAATCAAGAACCCCTAGGCAGTTTCTCTCCATTAAGCAGTTAAGCAGCACTAGGAAAAGAGAGAGGGAAAAATTAGCCACGAGGAGCAAAACAGCTAGAAGAAGTTAAATTCCTGACTGTCATTCTAGCAAAAGAAAAGCACTGCCCAGTATTTTGGAATCTTCCTTTCCTTTCCTCATATGGACTTGCAGTTTGGGGCATCGGTAAAAAGTTTATTGCCAAACAGGAAGCATTATGCAAATTGTTTCTTAGTTTTCAATTTAAGCACTGCAGCAATACAGCTGAAAATCAGGATTAGAAGAACAGCATGAGAGAAAAATTGCTGGCACAAACTCCAGGATCTTACCCAGCTAAGGATCTGTCCAAGGGAACCCCTGTCCTTCTCCATGATACCATCTCTCTCCAAGCAAGCAAGCAACTCTGGCTTCTTGTAATTCTTCAGTGCCAGCAAGTGAATCACCCTTTGCCTGTATGGTTGGTCAACAACAGCATTGTTAGGTCTCTGGATGGTGCTGGTAAGGTTCCTGCCTGGCATTCTCCTCCTCTCAGGCACAGGATCTGGAGTACTTTGTGGGGCTCCTCTGACCTTTGCTTTTTTTCCTAAAGGAACTGCAAAAATGAAAAAAAAAAAAGAAGTCTCACACGGGCAGTTCGGAGAAGGCAGTCAAACAGCATGGGAATGAGGAAGGGCTGGCAGGCTTTCTGCAGGGAAAAAGGCTAACGTCTCAACGCAGCAACAGGCAACTGCGAGTCTGCGACATGAGGGCAAGCCACCTGCACCTGAGACCTCCGAACACACCACCTGTCCCAAGAATACCCTACAAAAACGAATCTCTGTTTTAAAAGTTACAGACATCTAGTAAAAGACGAAATGCCACCATACCTAAAAGTCCATCAGGTCTAATAACCTTTGCCCTTCCATTGCGCAACTGCTGTTCTGCCTGGGTCATGTGTTTTCTGGTCATCTCCTTGGATTCACTCATTCCACCTTCTCTAACTTCACTCTGTATAGCTCTCAGGTTACTGGACTGCAAGGCTCCACAACTACAAAAGCATTGAAAAAGGTTGAGCCCTTCAGGCGCTACTTCACGTTTAGAAGCATGGTTGTATAGCACAAACTCCTGCCACTTGCTTTGTGCTAGCCTTAGAAACGGTCTGGCCCCTTTCGGGTACCATTTTTGTGGCTATTAAGAGA
>NW_008666861.1:0-703 GCF_000695815.1 Acanthisitta chloris | reverse complement strand
ATGTCCATCCCACCTCCCACCCCTCAGCATTCCCAGGATCCTCTGGGAATGGACCAGCTCCTCCCTCCATCCGGGAATGATCCACTCTGGGCTCACCTGGAGTTCACCTTTAAGGATCTCCTAAAATTGGGAAGTAAAGTGGAATTGTTTTTTCCAGACAGGGACAACCTATGTATTCCATCCCTCCCGGAGGATTCCGACATCCTTATCCTGCCCTGGCCATGAATCCTTCAGTTTCCAGGTGGGAATGGATCCCTAGGGAAGTTCTCCAGGGATGAGGGATGTGATAGTCCATGGGATCAGGAGGGATCTGGGAAGGTTTGGAGATTTCAGGTGGAATTGGGTGGAATTTGGGTGGATTTTGGGGTCTGGGATGGATTTAGGAGGATCTGGGAGGATCCCAAGGGGATCTGGGAGGGTTTGGGGAAGATTTCAGATGGATTTGGGTGGAATTCAGGTGGATTTGGGGACTCTGGGATGGATCCAGGAAGATCTGAGGGATCTGGGGGAGATTTCAGGTGGATTTGGGTGGAATTCAGGTGGATTTGGGGACTCTGGGATGGATCCAGGAAGATCTGAGGGATCTGGGGGAGATTTCAGGTGGATTTGGGTGGAATTCAGGTGGATTTGGGGACTCTGGGATGGATCCAGGAAGATCTGAGGGATCTGGGGGAGATTTCAGGTGGATTTGGGTGGAATTCAG
>NW_008666860.1:9919-10748 GCF_000695815.1 Acanthisitta chloris | reverse complement strand
TTACATATATATCATATATATCAATATTATATATTGCATATTAAATAAATATGTCTGGGTTATGTATTATTGCATTTGTTATGAAAAATATATGTTATGGCATATGTATATTATGTAGTTATTATGATTGGTATATAATAATATATGGGATATATTGATCTATTTTTATATTCTATATATTGTATTGGTATGTATTGATTCTATATCATGGGATATATAATGAACAGTGAAACTGCTGTGAAGTGCAGTGAACTCAGAATTGCTCACTCCAGGAATAATCCTGGACACAGGCAGGAATATTCCTGGACACAGACAGGAATAACCTTGAACACAGGCAGGAATATCCCTGGACTCAGGCAGAAATAATCCTGAACATAGCCAGGAATGAAATATCCCTGGACTCAGGCAGAAATAACCCTGAATACAGTTAGGAGTAACCCTGGACACAGCAGGAGGTTATGGCATTGGTCTGAGAACTTCATTTCACAGAGTAGCAAAGCTGATGGTGATTCCTCTAGATCCATGACAAAACGTGGGTGTGAGTGCTGGGGGCTTGTTATCTGTAAGGATTCACCCTGGTATTTCTGTTGGCCATCCCCTAGGGACACTGCCATGTATGAACACTGCTCTGCTAGTGCCTCTCTTCATCCCAATCAGCTCCTCTGGGCCAGACTGACTGCAGTGACCTGACCTCAATGAGTTCTACCTTGAGAGATTCCATTCACAATTTCCTCCCACTTCAGTGCTCTGAGGAAATCCTCTTCAGCAGCCTTGACCCTGTGCCCTTTGTGCAGAGGAGAAACGAGTCTGGCACCTTGGGGAACACGAG
>NW_008666860.1:9256-9877 GCF_000695815.1 Acanthisitta chloris | reverse complement strand
TGGATAGTGTCTCCTCTGGAGGGAATGGAAAATGCACTGTACAAAATATTTGTGCAGAGCAGGAAAACACTACATTCCTTGGATGACAATGGCATTGTGTCACTGTCTGTGACCACAGCCATGACTCAGGCTGTGGCTGGGGAGGGAGAGGAGGGTGAGCAGGCAGCACTTGCTGCCAGCCAGAGCTTGTGCTGCTAACTGTACTGGGTGGTTAAAGACTCCAAAGAAAACACAAGGCTATTGTTTTAGTTTGCTCCTGATTGATGGTCTGGCTGGGAGAGCTGCTCCTGGGTCATGTGGACAAAGCAGGAGCACACAGGGCTTACGTCCTCTGGCAGGGATGGACATGCTGCTTGCAGCTGGCCAGGAGGTTTGTGGCCCTGCAGCATCTGGCTGCATTACACTACTGCTTCCCTAAGGCCTGAGCCCAGGAATTTACAGTGGCTGCCCCCAGGAGTTGTTCACATCTGAATTCAGGACCTTGAAGCAGCAGTTTCATAGAATTATAGAATTTTAGGGGTTGGAATGAAGCTTAGAGACCATCCAGCCCCAACCCCCTGCCCTGGGCAGGGACACCTCCCACCAGATCAGGCTGCTCAAGGCTTTGGCCAACCTGGGTTG
>NW_008666860.1:2572-9000 GCF_000695815.1 Acanthisitta chloris | reverse complement strand
CCAACTTCCTCAGCCTGTCTTCATAGATTCTGCCCAAGCTTGCAAAATTGGAAAGTCCCTGCACATCTATTCCTAGGTTCCTAGGGAGGGAATGGCCTGAAGTTGTGCCAGGGAAGGTTAGGCTGGAGACGAGGCAAAGGTCCTTCCCCCAGGGGCTGTCTGGTCACTGAAACAGCTTCCCAGGGCTGTGGTCATGGTCCCAAGGCTGACAGAGTTCTAGGAGAGTTTACCAATGCTCTCAGGCACATGGTGGGTTGTTAGGGTGTTCTGTGTAGAGCAGGAGTTCCTCATGGGTCCCTTCCAACTCTGAATATTCCGTGATCCTTCCTTTCCCACTTGCCATCCCATGGAAAATGCTGATACACATGGTTCCTGTACATCCTTCTGGCTGTCCTCACATACCACAGGCACTGAGCACTGCAAAGTACTTGAGCAGAGCTGGTTGTACCTGGGACCTGACCACTGCTAGTGAGGCTCAGGGCTCTCCAGGCTCTCTGCTCTGCAAATCTCTGGATATGTTTCAGGAGGCATCATCATGGTGCCAAATCTCTTGCTAGGAAAGGACATCTCTGCACCCTCTCTGTGACCCTCAGCCTGTATGAGGGGATGCAGGTGAGTCTGGACTCCAGCAGGAGTTCGATGTTCATACCTGGTAGTGTTCCTAGGGGATGGCCAACAGATATATCTGGGTGAACCCTTAAAGATAACAAGTCTTAGTTAGCAAAGAGAGAAACAAACACTAGAGGCAAAGAAGCTAACTGGAGAAAAATGCTCTGCACCTGCATCTTTTACAATGCATCACCCTCTGCTGCAGCCCAGGACTCCAAAGGACCAACACCCTTTGTCTCCTAATATTTTGTCCACACTATACTTCTAGCTCGTACCAATTCCTTGGTCTTGCAGGACAGGCAGGAGTGAAACCCTTAGGAAAAGAAATGCACAGGGGGCAGCAGGAAAATTATGATGGGCTGGCAAGGTATGGACAAGAAATGTGTCACCTACACCAGGGGATGCAGCTTGGAAGCAGCAGGAGGAAGGTGTGCAAGCTTTGGCTGTGCCTGTACTACATGAGCTCATGTTGTCTCAGCTCTAGGGTAGCTGAAGGTGGCATGGATACAACTAGGAGACACATCTGCTCCAACCTGCTGCCTGATATGCTGAGGGAAAGCAAACCAGGGGGAATGAAACCCTTCTTTCACCTCCAGGAAGAGCTGTCCTGAGCTCAGCACCAGCAATAAGCAGGTTATGCTGCCCCACACACTCTGCAGTGATGCTAAATGACCTCTCCAGTGGAAATCTTTCCTGGCCCCAAGCCAGATAAGCAGTTTCTTCTCTGATTTCTGCTGCTGCTGAGAAATGGGAAAACAATTTTCCTTACTTTCCTTATTTTCCTGTGCATGGTGTGTTTTTGTGCTGCTCTTGGAAACCATTGTCCTTGTGAGCAGAGGGTGTGCATGGAGCTGGATCAGGGCACTGTAGGAAAACATCTTGCTCCCTCCCTGGCAGACCAAGTTCCTCCCCTCTGTCTGTCAGGCAGGAAATGAAGGAAACCTTTGAAAGCACTGCAGAGCTTTAACTGTTAGTGCCCAGAGCTCCAGGCTCTGGGAGGAAAGTTCTTCAGGACATCTCTGCCACTGGGAAAAACTTCTCAATCCTCAACTTCTGTGCATAACAGAGAAGGAGGAACAAGACGTTCTGGCAGGGTGGAAGGGGCAGGAACAAGATTCTTCTTTCCCCCTTAGTAGCTGAATGCCATGTCCAGGGAAATACGTGTGTTCCTTAAGCTTCCTGGCACTGACAGCCTTGTTGGCCTTCACTCCCTGCCAAGGACTGTGCTGTGTCTTCTGCTCAGAGCTCTCATTGTCCTTCTGCTGATGGTGCTCAGGGATGGAGTTTGCTTTGTAAGGAAAACAAACCAAGAGGAGAGCAGCCCTGTGCACCTCCAGATGAACTCAGCAGCCCACAGCAGTGAGGGAGCAGAGGGCACTTGCCCAGCCCAGAGCAGCACACAAACACACGTACAATGTCTTCAGCCAAGTGTATTCAGCCAAGCAATGAGGTAGGAAACTCACCCAAACACAGGTAACCTCCCTGGCTGCTGTGAGGAACACACAGGGGTCAGGGAGTGCAGGGCAGTGTGGCCATGAGGTCCCATCTCCGTAAGAACCAGAGGAGGTGTGGACCCAGGGCAGGTGCTTACGTAGCCTGTTCCCAACCTACACCCCCATCATGTGCTCTTTTCCATGCTTGGAATGACTTCTGGCTTTCCACCTGGACTTGAAGACCAGTTACAGCTCCCTTCCCACAAGGGTGAGGGCAAACATCATGGTCTCTTCTTTTAAGCCTTCCAAGTTCATGACCTACTATCTGGTTGGGTCTACTAGCAAATACCTCTCCTTCTTCCTCTCAAGAGTACCTGAAGGGCTGTGTGCTCACTCATTCTTCTTATTCCAGAGAAAATTAGATGGCAAATATTTCCAGGAGAAGGTGTCAGTGTATAAAGGCAAAGAAAAAGGCTGAGGTTAGACCACAAGGGCTGAAGTCAGTTAGTAAGTAAAGGTGCAAACATGCAAAACTTCAGCTTAAAATCAACCAAGCAATAGCCTTGGTAAGCACCTGGAAGCTCATCACTTCTCCACCTAATTAGAAATGATACATTTGGGATTGTGCCTACAACTCCTGTTAATGTATCATAGAATCACAGTATGTTAGGGGTTGGAATGGACCTCAGAGATCACCCAGTGCCCTGGGCAGGGACACCTCCCACCAGAGCAGGTTGCTCAAGGCTTTAGCCAACCTGGCTGTGAACTCTGCCAGGGCGGGGGCAGCCACAGCCTCCCTGGGCAACCTGTGCCAGCGTCTCACCACCCTCACAGGGAAAATTTCTGCCTAAGATCTAATCTCAATTTCCCTCTTTCCATTTCTCCCCATTCTTCCTTGTCCTGTCCCTGCAGTTCCTAACCAAGAGTCTCTGCAGCTTCCCTGGAGCCCCTTCAGCTCCTGGCAGGTTGCTCTGAGCTCTCCACACAACCTTCTCTTCTCCAGGCTGAACAGCCCCAACTCTCTCAGCCTGTCCTCATGGGGAAGTTGCTCCCGTTCCTCTGATCAGCTTTGTGGCCTCCTCTGGCCTTGCTCCAACAGTTCCACGTCCTTGTGTTTGGGACACCACATTCACCTCTTCCTCAAAACCTTTTCCCTCATTTTGCTGTGGGTTTCCCTTCCAGCCTCAGCCTGGATTTCAGGCACAACTCCTCAAAACCCACATGTAATTTATCCTTGGTTATTTAACACAGGAAAACCAGGCCCAGGTGTATCCTGAGAAGTGCAGTCAGAAACATTCCAGAGCTTGACAGGTCTTCAGAGTGTAGAAAAACGAGGGGAAATGCCCATGTTTGAATGTATTAGTGACTGTGTCTGCAAAGTCTGGAGTCTCCCTCAGTTCAGCTAACACACTGGCATGGGGCAGAGGTGAGATTGGAGGCTGGAGCTGCTGTGCTTGCAAGCTGAGGTGGCACTGGGGCCATCACTGGAGTGAAAATGTGATGCAGGTAGAAGCTCTTGTTTTTCCTGGTGGGATGTCAGGTTGTTTATACCAACTACTTGCTGGTTTTGCAGATATTTGATGCCATGAAAACCCTCAGACTCACTCACCTCTCTGCCCATAACAGGTGGTACAGGAACTTCAGCTGCTTTTGCTCAGTGCACATGTGAATCTGCCACTTTTCTGTTCATTTTTCCTGCCTGCTCCACAGGCACCAGGCACACATATTCCTGTGGGGAATCCATGCATGTGCAGAGCAGCAGGACTTGGCTCTGCAGACACTGTGCCTTCAGCATGGTCAGGTCTGTATTCCTCACTCCTTCCCTGCATCCCATGGCTCTCCCCAGCCTCAGAGACAGTCACCTCCTCCATCCCATCACGGTATCATCGATTGTTAAGGGGTTGGAATGGACTTTGGAGATCATCTAGTCCCAATGAAGCTCTGGAATTCTCCTTGGCACAGTGCACTGACCTTTTCACTTGGCTTTGAGATGCCAATGAACAGAGTTTTTACCATATGGGAGAGTCTCACAGATAATAAATTGTTCCTTTATTCATTGCAACCTGTTGCCTTTGTCTGGTAAGTTTCTCTGCCACTATGGGAACCCAAAATCTTCTCCAGGCCAGACTGAAGAGGTGTTCTACAGTCTCATCTGCACCCTGAGCCCTTTCCACAGTGCACCCAAGGACCTGATCTATGGGATTTAGCCTCCCCAGGCAATGTGAGCAGTTCCCACCCAGAACAGCATTCCCTCTCTCATTCTCCCTGTGGATTGAAGGGACCTGATCACATGAACACTCATTTCTGTTCCTCCATCTTCAGTCTCCATCCCATTTTCACATCCTGCCTAGAGACAAAGTCTGTTCCTGGGTGGGTTGTGTGATCTCCCTGCACAGGGATCCTACCTGCAGCTTTGATTTCCTTCTCCTTCACTTCCAGGACTGCAGGAGTGCTCATTCTGGGATTTTCTACCTGCTCAGGGGCTGTCCAGCCCTTAGACATGAGTCATTTGGTTTCCATTCAACTCCTTTTTAGCCTTCTGGCTGCCTCAGCAGTTGGACTCTCTCAGAGCAAGGAGACAGAGGTCGAGGGAACTGCTTTGGCCAAGACCCACTCTTTTATCTCACAGATTTAATTACAGTGATTTGTCTGAGAAATTTGGCTTTCAGTGATAAAAGACCTTTCTAATGAGGAAAACCATAATCATGATTGAAGAAATCTCTTGAACTGAAGTGTCTGTTAATATATGTGTTACCCTATGTATGTTTCTATGCAAGTATGTTCATGTATATAAATCTGTTTAGCAAGTTGTTTTCACCTGCTCTACAACACAGCCTGGAGTTATCTTATCTGTTGTGCTGAGGAAAATAAACAGATGGATCTAAACATCCAAACACTCCTGTGTGAGCAGCTTCTTATCAGGCCTCCTTCCCCCCACTGACCCACTTAAACCTCCAGTAATTCATTCATTCCCTAACCATGGCTTTTTAGATGTTCTAACCAACTTTGCTATCAGCCTATTTTTGATCTTGGGAAGCTGCAATTCCCTAATGTTTGGTTTGCTTTCTGCATTCTGTGAGTGCCTCCATCCATCCATTGAGCTTTGTGCCTACCTCTGCTAATTAGCACCTCTTTCCCCACACACTTCTCTCCTGGCTAACTAGGTCAAAGCCTCCATAGGAGACAAGCCCTTCCCAAAAGAAACTATCCTAATCCTGGCAGCATTTTGATTCTTTATATGTTGATTGTCCCTCAAGAAAGGGATAAGGACAGCGTTGATGCTGAGCTCCCCTGCTCCAGCTGTGGTAAAGCTCCTAAAATTCACAGACCCTTGGGAGAGATCTCTACTTTGTTATCTGCCTCCTGTAGGGGGAAAGGAATGGAGACTGCAAGGAGAACAAAGGAGGATGTGGTCTGGATGAGAATCTGGGGTGAGTGGTCTGGATGAGCTCAGTGATCTGGGTGAGCTAAGGGGTCAGGATGAGCATCCAAACCACTCAGCTATGACAGTGGGACACCATACCCATGAAGTGGAGAGCTGCTCCACTCCTTCCCCCTCCATCCATTACTCCAGGGACACCAGCAGACATCACCTGCTGTCTGGAGCAGTCAGATGCTTGGGAAGGCTAGGACCTGCAGGAAGGCTGAGACTTGAAGGGTTGGACTTGATGGTCCTAGAGGTCTCCTCTAGGCTTCATGATTCTCTGATTCTATAAGCCACAGAACTGGTCTCTGGTGAGACTGAAATGACAATCACTAAGTTGTTTTCACCATGGCTTTCTGCTTCATAAGGAAAATAATCTGAACTTGCCTGTGACCTTGCCATGAAGCAGATAAATATCCCTCCCAGCTGCACAGGATGCAGTGCAATATTCCTGCCCAGGGTAGCCCCATTTTTCATGATGATTATTCTAGCTCCATCTTCATGATAAAGGATTGTTTTAAGGACAACACAGGAGATGGTCATATCTGTCTTGATATAGAGACATAAAGAATTCCATCTCAGCCCAGAGTCTCCTGTTATCACTCCTGAACTTCCAGAGGATATTTCTTATCTGTCTTTAAAGCTTAGCATTATCTCAAGGAGTCTAAGCAGGAGATCTAATGGAAGAGGCTTGAGCAGCAGTGATCATAGCTCAGATTTCAGAGAAAATTAACTCATTTATCTTCATGTTTACACCCTGTTGGACCTCAAGATCAGATTCAATCAGTGGCCTCATCAAGCCCATTTCCTGTGGGGTTCATAGAATCATAGAATCAACCAGGTTGGAAGAGACCTCAAAGATAATGGAGTCCAACCCTAGTGTGGTTACTAGACCATGGCACTAAGTGCCACATCCAGGCTCATCTTGAAAACCTCCAGGGATGGTGAATCCACCACCTCCC
>NW_008666860.1:0-2539 GCF_000695815.1 Acanthisitta chloris | reverse complement strand
TAAAAAATCTCTTCCTAATATCCAACCTAACCTTCCCCTGGCAGGGCTTGAGTCTGTGCCCTCTTGTCCTGCTGCTGGTTGCCTGGGAGAAGAGTCCAAGGAGAAGGAGAGGAAATCATCCAAGACAACTGACTGCATGGTGGGATCTGAGCAGCATCAAGTACTTCTGTCTGATGTTAGCAAATGGGATCTGAGCAGCATCAAGTACTTCTGCCTGATATTAGCATTGGACATTGATGTCTAATTGTCTCTTTGCAGAATGAAACCTCAGAAAGCAGCAGAAAAGTAAACAGAAAAGAGCTGATTCTGAAAGTTGGCCTTGAATCAGAGAATCACAGATTATCCTGACTTGGGCACACAAGGCTAATCAAGCCTAAGTCTTGGTCCTGCCCAGGGCACCCCAACAATCCACCCTGGGCCTGAGAGCATTGGCCAAACAATCCTTGAGCTCTGTCAGATTCAGGGCCATGACCACTGCCCTGAGGAGCTGTTCCAGTGCCCAAACACCTCTGGAGGAAGAACCTTTGCCCAATCTCCAGCCTAACCCTCCCCTGACACACCTCCATGCCTGAAAAGAGGCATGCACAGCACTTGTTCAAAATCCCTTGTAGGAAATAAAGTGTGGTTCCTCTTCCTTGTAAAAAACCAGAATTTCCCCCAAGATGGACTTTGGTATACATTTCTTCTCAGAACAGACACATCTTGCCATCTCTGGGAAGAAATGAACATCACAAACAAGAAAGACTCAATACAATGAGACTGAGAGGATTTTTTGGGCACATTTTTTTTCCATTATTTCTTTTGGTGATCCAGAAATAATCCCTTCAGACTCTAAGTCTCACTACTCCAGCCCAAAGAGGTGGATAAGATTGAGTAGCAATGGCTTGAGGTGGCTCCAACAGCAATCTCACCCTGAAGATATGTTGGTCCACTCTGGCCCCAAAAACTATGGACACACACAGGAATTCAGCCCCACTCAAGAGGTTGGGGACAGTCCAACCACCCATCATCTTCCAGCTAGGAAGAGAATGGATCTTACTATTGGTACTACATGCAGATATCTCAGATACCATAAGGAGTCTCCAAGGTCACTAGGAGTCTGTGATTAGGCACCTCAATGGAGTCCAAAGGTAGAGTCATGTCAGAAGTGTCATGGTAATGGATGTGGTTGTTTTCAGCAGAAGGTTAACTGAAATCACCTCAGAGCTGCCAGGCAAGTCAGTACTCAGGGGAAAAGGGAGGGAGAGCTCTTCCAGAGGGCTGGAAGTGAAGGGAAAGTTCAGCTCACATATCGAAGGTGGCTGGAATAGAAAGCAAGCAAAGCCTTGCTGCTCTCTCTGCTGGGTCAGCTGAGCACTTCAAAGACATTGGCCTGACATTCCCAAAGGAACCCACAGTATTTAGCTCCCCAATCTCCTTGGAAGTCAATACCCAGTTCCTCCCTACCTTTGAACACCACTGAGAACACTGATCTGGTGTTGTTTAGCCCTTCTGCTGTTCATGCCCAATTCAGCTGTGTTTTTCACCCCCTGAAGTGTCATTTGGGCAGCACAGAGCCTGCAGGGAGGGCTCATTCCTCTCCAGGGAAAGCAGAGAGGGAGAACAATTGATACCAGGGTCTTGCAACACTCAGGTTCTCCTTGGAGGTCTTCCACTGAAGGCACAAACAGGCCCAACCCTGCTCTGTTCAGGAGGTCTGATAAGATCAGAGCCCAAGGTGCCATGGCTCCAGGCCAGATCCCTGTCCCAATAAACCATTTGCTGCAGGACCACCTTGCCTGGACTTGTCTCTCCAGCTGAATCCAGGCAAGGCACAGCCTTCAGATGCTAAAAATGTTCAACTACTATTGGGGTTTGGCCAATATTTGGAGGCTCATAAATCTCCCAACAAAGATAGACTAAGAGCATGATTAAGAAAACAAGGAACTTTGGGCATTGATTCCTCTCCTGCTGCTTCCAGAAAAGCTATTGCCTCTTGATGAAATGCCTCTCCTTGGCTGGCTGCCAATCCAGCTCTAGCCCTGCAAAGGCATCTGGGAAGGGGAGACCCCCCCAGAGCCTCAGAGACCCCAAAAAACCACCCCAAATCTGCCCACCTCTCTCACAGACCCCAAACACCCTCCCCCAGACTCTCACCCAAGCCCTCCCCTCCCATATGGACTCCCAAATTCCCCCCAGACCCCTCTCCCCATCCCTCCCCATCCCTCCCCTCCCTTATAGACCCCCAAATCCCCTCCCAGAGCCATAGAATCAGGGAATGCTGATCATAGAATATATTGTCATCTCAAGACTCTGAGACATCCCAGGGGCAGATGTTCCCCACTTGCTGTCCCCAACCAGCCTGAGGTGTTAGGAGGAGTTTATGATCCTAAAGGGCTTTTCCACCCTAAATAATTCCATGATTTAGGAGCTTACAAAAAAAAAAGAAGAAGGATTTAAAACACAGGAAACCTCTCTTCAAACTGTCTACACTGCAAGAGTCAAACATCACCTTGAAGGGAAAACACTGATCCCTATATGCAGGTGTGTCCAGAGGTGG
>NW_008666859.1:37529-37890 GCF_000695815.1 Acanthisitta chloris | reverse complement strand
TATGTATATATGTATATATGTATTTATGTATATATGTATATGTGCATATATATGTACATTTACACATATGTACATACATGTACATATACATATATGTACATATATATGCATATTTATATATGTACATATATATATGAAAACTTACAACTCTCCAGTCTAACAAACATAAACTCTACAACTCTGTCTCTAAAAGAACAAGTTACTGCATCAAGAGTAGTTGAGGCTAAGAACCTCCATTTCCAAATGTCCATTACGAAGAGTCAAGCAAGAAGTTCAACAAAAACAGAAGCATTTTCAGGACTCATACAAGAATGAGTCTATTGCTCTGAGCCCATTTGTGGCAGAAAAAAGCTCTTGTATT
>NW_008666859.1:36591-37516 GCF_000695815.1 Acanthisitta chloris | reverse complement strand
CGTAACAAAAAAATGGAGTTTCAGATCAGTATTTTTACAACACCAAAGAGATTACCATTAAACAGACTTAATCTGTCAAGGTTTTTCACACAACTAATTCTATCTCAAATGAGTAGAACAACTGAAATGAAATACTAATTAAATAACTGAGATATGATTCAGAGATAGTTTCTTTTATGAGTCCTATTCCTGGGGTTTGACACTTCTTACCAGATGTAGAGATTTCCCAGCTGTCCCTAATGGTGAAAGGTATTAAAACCTGGACAGGTATTGCCACTGAATTCTACAGTATAGTCTGTATTTTATTTTAACAATAATAATTAGATTATCCCATATAACAGAGCAATGTTCACACCATCTATAGCAAAGACATGAGAACATAAAATGAAATTGTTCATAAATATACAAAATGGACAATATAAATAAAAAGAACAAAAGGATTGATCCCACTTGACTCCTACCACCCAAAATCCACACTAGCTGTTATTTCCATCAATTTTGCATATTTTCTTAACATGGAAATGAAGTGCTGTTGAAAATGCTTATCTCCATTGACTGCAAGAGCACCTTAATGCTGTGAACTTAGATCAGACACCTGACATTTTGGCCAAAAACTGAGATGAATTTTATCCTACGTTTCTAGAGCAAATTCACCAAATAAGTCTCCAGAATAAACCTAAAACATATTCAAAACATGTAGTGTACATATACAAACATGGAAATGAAGTGCTGTTGAAAATGCTTATCTCCATTGACTGCAAGAGCACCTTAATGCTGTGAACTTAGATCAGACACCTGACATTTTGGCCAAAAACTGAGATGAATTTTATCCTACGTTTCTAGAGCAAATTCACCAAATAAGTCTCCAGAATAAACCTAAAACATATTCAAAACATGTAGTGTACATATACAATACATATGTATT
>NW_008666859.1:35311-36575 GCF_000695815.1 Acanthisitta chloris | reverse complement strand
TGGTACTACATATGAAACATCTAGGAAACCCTTAAGTACGTAAAAAGTCTTTGCAAAATATTTTGCAGCTGAACTTCAATTTCTCTTTTAAATCACAAATCTCTTGTAAATCACAAGACTTTAAGTTATATATCAGTAAAATTAAACCCCAGTTCTTTTCCTTTCAGAGACAGGACTCAGAATAAAAATTGATAAGAAGTCTTGTCAAATGGAAAAATATTTTTATTTTTACTGCTCCATGAAAAGAACAACACGCTCAGGTTTGCTATACTTAAGGGATTTGTCTTCCTTTTTCAGTCGGAAAGTCACTAAGAGTGACAGGACTCAGTTCAACATACACAAGCTCCATCCACACCTTGTGCCCCTGGGAACATTAGCCAGAACAGCGTACTTAGAAGAAGTCTAGGAAAAGGAGAGAGGTCATAAGAAAAAATTTTGAAATCCCATTATGATTAAATTAAATAAATACAACAAACACAATTTTGTAATCCGAAGTCTTTCATTTTAACAATTGTGAAAAAATACTCACTACAAGAGCTTCAATGTTTTCGTTTTTTCACTCTGAAAATGAATGAAATACATGTCAAAGTAACAACTCATCAATTCTTGATGAACACATTTTAGAAATGTTTCAAAAATGGCTCTTTCTCCAGAGAAAAGTACAGTCACTTCCACACTTAAAACTGACTTTATGAAAATCATAGAATCACAGAATTTTAGGGGTTGGAGTGGACCTTACAGATCATCTAGTCCCAACTCCACTTGCCATGGGCAGGGATACCTCCCCACAACACCAAATTGTTCAGGGCTTCATCCAGCCTGTCTTTCAACACTTTCCCAGGCAACCTGTTCCAATGTCTCACTGAAATATGATATCTGGAAGAAATGTTCTCTACACAGAATAATACAAAGGTACTAAAAATTATACAATAAATTAATGTGATAATAAATTATAAAAGTCTTAAATTGTTTCACAATCTGACACCCTTGTCTATGCAGTTGTGACTACATTTAGCATTACACGAGTTTCACTAAGTCAAAAAAAATGCGTATGCATTTATCTAACATTATGAATTCATAGTTTGTTTCTTCTTTAATAATTCAAGTATTTTTAAAAGATAACATGAACAATTAAATATTTCTTCAATAAATCCTCTTCACAAGGAAAATTAATAAGTAAATTTATTTCTCTAGAAATTATATGATTGGATTAATACAATTTATTTGATTTATATTGTCTTCCTAAACCTCTGAACAAACCAGT
>NW_008666859.1:24372-35287 GCF_000695815.1 Acanthisitta chloris | reverse complement strand
AGACTCCTTTAAAAATATAGAATATTTGTTATAATATTGTTATTGTATTAAGTCAAATTAATTGAAATAATTTATCATTTTAGAAACAACCTGAACAGGAACATAATAAGTGAGGGGGTTAAAATGTATTAAATGCAGTTTATTCTTTTCAAGGAAGACTAATATTTGATAGATTTACCAAAACAAATCACTTCAAATAGTAAATATTGCTGTAGGCAAAAAAGTTAAAAAAAAAAGAGTTATAATTTTAAATAAACCCAAACTCTGCAATGATTTTGAACATGCATGAGAATTATTCCATAACCTGAAGACCTTTCCAAGTCAAACATCTATTTTGAGGAATTTAAATAGCCTACAAATTCTCTAGCTTATCATTGCCATTTACATTCCACATTGTACACAAGAGCAATATTTGATGCACCCACACAAATATATAAAGGTTGATTTAATAAAGTTGCCTGTTCCAGGGCTGGTGTGTCTTCTCAAGCTATTGAGGAGGTATTTTAACTGCATAATTGAATAGATATGATCTCTTTCAGTCACCAAAGGCATAGCTCACTTCCTGCAAGGGAATAATTCATGTGAATGTCAGGGCAAATTTCAGCAAAAGCTGCAGAGTCATTGTCCTCACACCAGAAAGAGAAGAAATCTAAACAAATTGCCACATAGGATCTAGACGTTTTCAAATAATGTATTTTTTTGGTAGATACTAAATAACTGAGTATGGTCAATTAATCTTTTTATATAGATATATGTTTCATTGATAACTAGATTATAAATTTGCATTATTTTATTATTATTATTATTATTCTCTTCCTGGAACATGTTCAGTGAAGCAATGTATGTGTCTTAGACTTTTTTCCAAACTCATAAAAGGGTCTCTGATTCCCTTGTATAATTTTCAAACACCTAAAATTTACTATCAAGACTATCCTTACTCTGCTATGTTTTAGTTTAAACCATGGTCTTCTCAGCCTTAATTTTTTAGGAAGAACATTGTCTTACAGGTCATGACTAACACAAATATAATGAGCTAATGGCAAGTGCCAGGATTGTAAAATACTTATAATCTAATGCGGTACAGTGTAGTAATAGTATAATTATATTTCAGTAAACTAGTAACTTAACAGTACTTAACAGAGTGAAAACAAAAGAACAAAGAGATTAATACAGCTTTCTATGCTATCTTTACTCCAACTTTGTTTGTTCAATAAAGGAACCATTTTTGAATCATATCTCAAGGCTAATTTGCTGTCAAGATCCAGCAACTTTAGGCTAGAAGGACTGCTAGAAGATATTGCTTGATTCATTCATACAGACAAGTTAAGACCAGTCATACAACCATATCTCAATACTTACTTGTCTACCATAGCTGTGAAGACTTTCACAGATAAAGCCTTTTTACTCTACCCAGAATCTATACAGAGCTTGGCCATCTTTCTAGTTGCAAAGTTTTCCCTAACGCAGCCTCAACAAAATTCTGCTATTTCTCTTACAGAGTTGAGACTGCTCCTGTAAACTTCCTCCACCATTTCTTGTTCAGTCTAAATAATCTTGCATCTATAAGTTGTTCTGTAGGAAATATTTTCTTCATGCCTAGGAGTTGTGTCCTACTATAATGTTTTCAGGTAATCCAAGAGTCCCTCAGGGTGAAGTAACTGACACTATACTAATGCATTACTCATATTGCATAGGACAATCTCCTCTCAAATTATTCTTCTTTCTGTTTTCCAGGATGATATTTGCCTTGTAAGATATCAGTGCTGCCTCTCCTCTGAACCCATAGGCTGCTACAGTGCTAAAACTACGTCCTGCAGCTGTCTAGCTGTTTTCCCCTGCAAAGGCCAGGACTTATTCACCCATGTCAAATGCCAATTTATCTTTTCCAGATTATTTCTTCAATTTCTTGACATCATGTGATTTCAAAACCTCCCAGCTAACACACCAGTAGACCATTCTGGCTCTTTGCATCTTCAAGTAGCATCTGGCCATTAACAAAACCACTGAATGGAAGGAGGGTCAGAGCAACCTTTATGGAATCCCACTGTGTTCCCCCTTCCATTTTCATAATGTTATTTAAAATAACCCTCCAAGTAGCTTTCCAGCAAGACTGAAAGCTGTGACACAGTATTTTCATCTAGACTATACTGCCCAGTGTGGCAATTCCGCTCCACAGTTTATAAGTCTGTGTTTATGGAAGCTGTACAATATGTCAAATCTATCTTGCTATATATTTTTGACCACACTGAAGCTCTTGACCCTGCTTAGTGAATAAATAACTTGAAAACAAATTATGGGCAAACACAAGAGGAGGCAGATGGTATGCTTTACTTTTTCTTGTACTTGTTTACCACCCACTAGGGCAATGCTCTTGGGTCAGAATGGTCTGTGACAGACAAGAAGAAAAGAGGCCAGATGTTCACCATAAATTGTTGTATTAAAATTGATGCCAGTCTGAAATTTAAGCAGCAATAGGGTCACTACTGCTGTGACACAAAAGAGAAAAACAGAGGCTATAACAGATGTCTCTAGTTGGGTTTTTTCTAAAAAATATTATTATTTCACATAATCTAAAGCTTCAGTGACATAAGATTCTCTTACTGTCCCTAAGACATACAAAGAGAAGCAGATGCTTCTCAAAATTTTGTGGTTCCTGATCTGAACATAGGTCAAAAGTAGAACAGAGCAGTGCAGTAACTACGCTCAGTCCTGGGAGCCATATTGGCAACTTAGTGGAACAGTCCCAGGGGGCTAATTTTCCACTCAGAGGAGGCTCAGATCATGCATCAGAATATGGACATGCTGCTGCCAGAACCCCAGAAACCTTGCTAACAGCTAGGTCAAATATCTGTGCATGGCACTGCATTGCATGGTGTAGAGACACTAAGGAGAAAGAAAGTCAAATGCTACATGCCTGTCTGTAAACTAACAAGCTATCTGAGGAAAGAAAAAAAAACCCAAAACAAAGTTAAACAGAAGGACAATCCTCTAATTATCCTAGTCATTTTATATATATATTAATTACCTGGCAGTGAGACAGCTATATATATTATGGATTAATGAAGAGCCTACTTTAAGGGAAACTCCCAACCATGTCTCATTCTGAAGTAAATCCCTAGTGAGTACAAAATGGCACATCTCCCTTACAAGCCAAAGATGCTGTGGCTGATTAAAACAGCTTTAGATGTGGCCCACTAAGACCTCTTCCATATGGCCTGCAGCCATGACCATTTGGTGTATCTTATTTCTGTACATCTGCACTATGTTCCCTGCAGTGACAGGACAGGACCTTGTATAGGGACAGTTGATGCTTGTTTGATGTGAGGTGAACCATGGGCATTGACAGTAGATGTCCATAAGAGTAACTTTTAAAATATATATGTTTAGAAAATGGAATGGGAAGAAAAGGTTTACGAAAGAAAAGAAAAAAAAAAAGAAAAGAAGAAAAGCATGATGCTAAATAAAATGATCCATTTAAAAGGCTGAAATTTGCTCTACTAAAGAGCAAACATTTTAACAGCATTACTATTTAGACGGTAGCAAGAACCTTTAAGCATCTTGAAGGAGTCTGAGGGGAGACCTCATCACTCTGTACAACTTCCTCAGAAGGAGAAGTGGAGAGGCAGACACTATTCTTTTTGGCAACCAGTGACAAGACCCAAGGGAATGGCCTGAAGTTATGTCAGGGGAGGTTTAGTTTATATATCAGAAAAAGGTTCTTCACCCAGAGGGTGGTTGGGCATTGGAATGGTTCTCCAGGGAAATGGTCACAGCATCAAAGTTGAGAGAGTTCAAGAAGCATTTGGACAATGCTTGCAGGCACATGGTGTGATTATTGGGTTTGTCCTGTGCAGGGCCAAGAGTTGGACTCAATGATTCTTATGGGTCCCTTCCAACTCTGAATATTCCGTGATTCTGTGACCTTGTAAGAGTTATTTGCAGAAAAGGAGCTGGTTCAAATAAAAAATTGTAGACACAATTCCAGTTTCTTTTATCAATACTAACATCACAATGTAGGATAAATAGAGTGTATAGGCCACTGGTAGCCCACAAGTTTATTTTGTGTACAGTGAAATGCTAGTAAAGATAAGGCTACCAGTTTTCACATTTACAAGTTCTGAACAAGTTCTTACTAACAGTCAGAATACTAACAAAACTAACAGTCATAGAATCATTTTCAGTCATATCTATATTCAATCTTATTCTATGATTCTAAGGTTTAGCACATTTCTAGCTAATATCTTAAATTCTACAATATGGAAAACCAAGCAAAATATATCAAAGTCCATTCATGTCTTTATTCTGAAATTTCCTACAGGGAGCTATATATATGTATATTTTATGTTAGAAGGCTCTATCTAGAAGACACATTTCTGCCCTTCCTGATTATACTGAATTCACTGACTCAGACAACATCAACAAACATAGCAACAAGGCAGGATCAAAATAGGCCCTGTGAAATTTGGTCTCCAAAGAAACTTTACTCTGGAGGATTGAAAGGAGAACAGCCATGTGTTTGCAGTCCCTCCTGTGAAGAGGAGAAGAAATAACTCTGCTCATGGAAGCTATCTATTACTCCCACACGGTATCTCCTAATTTTTAGGAATTTTTGTTGCTGATGTGACATCACAATTAACAAGCAGAAATAAAAATTGCACTCATTACAGATTTACAAGCTACTGTGCTGTCATATATGAGGATATTTTTAATTTTTGATGATTGCTGTTTAATCCACAGACATTTTTATTACTATTTTTTCACTGACCTGAAAATATTAGCAGTACTGAAAGGTTTTCTTACCTTTATTAAATGGACTGCCTTTTGTAGATGTAGAGAAATACAGAGTCATAACAACATTGGTCATTCCTTTGTAGAAACACTTTCTACATTTAAATTTCTGAACAATCACCATATTCATTTCTTTAAACAGGACAAATAGACTATTAAGCTGTTTCCAATGTTTGTGAAATTACATATTTAGTATTATTCCCTCTACACATCTTCTTTGGAGGATTGTTATAATCCCAAAACCAAAGATACACATACCATATACATTATTCCCATATACGTTATTCCCATATTCAGTTGCCTTCTGATTCTAAGTCATGTATTACAGTGTACTTATGTATAATATTCTCTATCATATTCCATCCTATATTTACAGATACTTCTTTTTAATTCTGCCAGATTCTTTCAATCTGCTCTGTTCAATAAGAAATCCATACTCCATGTTTGTGAATTGTGTACTCCGGTACATACATCAGTAAATACGGGTACCTATCAAGAACCAGAACTATTTCAGTAATGTACCACCAAACCAACCCTATCTCAGTAGCACTTCATTTTTTCTCACCTTATTGTGCACAGCCTAATTCTTTATTTACTTTCTTCATTCAATCCATATTCTGGGAAATAACTTCAGCAAGTTTAAGCAGTGCTAGCAAATAAGTATATGGCATGACATACTAAATTATACTAGAAATGTACATGCTGCACATTTTGCTTGAGAATTTTGTTAGTTGTTAATAAAAATTACAAGCAAAATAAGGATAAATATTAACAGGGCCTGTTGAATGGCAATAATTATGGGTCCAGGATTTTATACAGGTGAAATGGTGTTCTTCTGTTTCTGGTACAATACTAATAGATAGCACAAAGAATATACTTGAGCAAATATAGAGGCAATATCCAGACTCCTGACTCGCTTCATGGGTAGTAGATGCTTCCTACTATTTTCACATTCAAAAGCATTTTGATGCCTCATGGAAAAAAATTATTTCATACCACCCTGTGAATACAAGGGACAAAACCTGTAAATACAGTAATATATTAAGAGAGGAATATTTTAAAGAAAGGCACTGCCTTAGCCCTTCAATGTCAGTATAATCTTAGAAAGATCTAAAGGTAATCTTATTTCTAAAATTATTGCTACTTTGCTATTAATAGAAATTCCTCCTATCGGTCTCTTTTCCTCTAATCTTGGCTTGTTTTCCTAATGAATATGGTTTGTTACCAGAAAATAATGAACTAACTGACATATAGTGTTGTTGTAAGATCATGAATAGTATCTTTAATAGTTTCTTATATAGAATATGTATAGACATCTGTATACTTCAAAGATTAGTTTTTTCCTTGAGAGGAAAAATCAGGATTTTATATTCGAGATTTTTCTCTGTTTTTATTGGGTAACACATTTCAACAGCAGCAATAGAAATTCACTCTCATGATTGGTTTGGATTATCATATGGTTTTCCTCTAGTTTTGAACTTTTGCATGGTATTTGTTATAGTTATGTAATGGATAACAGCATTATTTCAAATTAGTTTTGTCTTAGAAGCATTACAAAAGGAATTAGAAACTTTTTCAAACAATTTTTTTCCCCCAAAACAAGTAAAAAAGAAGAAGTGTTAACAAGTATTTTGATATTCTCTCCCACTTCCCTTCAACCTTAATAACAGCAACTTTTCTTTCTAAGCCAACAGCTTTATGAGTTTAAAGCCAAATAGGAGTATTCTAGAACAGTTATTATCTTGTCTAAAATACAGTTCCAACAACTTTACATTAAACCTTCTAAAGATCTGCCATTCATGCTTCATGTTAACAGTCACAGTGACTAGTGCTGCAGTGAAGTTCCTTGCCATAATTTTTATGTATCTACTTAACAACAACTGAAGGTTTGTTTTTTCTTGGTCTTCAAAGACTAGGTAAATCCTAAAATTTGTGCTGATCAAAAAGTTTCAGCGTTATCTCAAAATCTCAATGATTACATTATCAATAAATTAGACAGAAGTAAAAAAATCATCTTTCATTTGCTAAGAAGCTGAGCTGTAAAGTCTAACCTCATTAAGTTCTCTCTATAGTACTCATTTAAAAATAATAATCTAAGAAGTGAGAGCAGTAGCCTCTGAGGGTGTAACAGAACAGATTTCCACATCAAAGTGTCACCAGCTAAGACACTTTATCTAAAATATTTTATAATGTGAGATATGCAATCTCTTTCAAGTCACATGGTAATACTCTTGCTACAAACTAAAGCCTTATTGAAGAATAGTCTTTCTGAGTTTAATTGGTCTACATAGGTGAGGGTACCTGTGCCATATTTTTATAGATGAAGGCTAGTATGGCCCCTTGGTTCAGAAGACTTACTCAAACTAATTGTTGTACAGATACTTGTTTGCATACTGACTGGAAACACATGAAGTGGAATAAAACACAGAGGGAAAAACAAACCTTTCGGATTAACAAGCTGACTCAAGAGATGTAGGTTTATATTGATCATAGGAAACCTGAGGATGAATGTTACATGCAAGTAGGTTCAAGATGAGTGGCATGAGAAAATTTTGAATGGTAGGAGACATTTTTTAAATATAGAATATGATAAAGGGCAGGTAGACGCAAAATGTCCATGGCTTCCAATCCCATGGTTTCACCAAACTTAAAGACAACAATGAAGAGAAAAAAGTCAAAATTTGAATACCTCTGCCTAGATTACTGTAACATCTTGTCTGACTAAATATATAATTCTCTGTTCACCACACACCAAGCATCAAGGTCTGGTGCTGGAGCTGGACTGAGTTTACTGACAGGAAGGAATTTTGGGTATGGTGTGCTCAGTTATCAGAACATTTCAGACAATGAATCACTGGGAACTCTGAGAAGCAGCATGATCAGCAAAATCTTTTACTGTGTTGCTGCTGGGAAGGATGCATTAATGACACTGATAATGTTGAGCAACTGACAGTGCAAAGATTAGTTTACAGTAAAAATTACTCTGGAGAAAGTAGGTCAGATGGAAGTTGATCACATCCAAGCCATTAGGCCACTCTCATTCTTAATTTTAAATTGTGTTGCCTGTTTTGAGGCAGTTGGGTTTTGCATTTTTTTCCTTTGATAGCCTGAGAGAAATGCTTAATGTTTTTCAACACAGTAATGAATTCTGCTTCAACAAGTATACTGCAGTTGATAAAAACAAATTATTTGACAAACTGTCAGAGATGCATATACAAAATGACAGCTACCCCCTTTAGTGTTCTTAGAACAACAGACTTGAAAATTAAAAACAACTATAATTAACGTTTACAAATGTTGGGATGCAGATCAGAATCCCCAGGCAATCATTCCTAGGATTTTCAAGACTCAGATTTGATGCTTCATTCTCTCTAATTTGAAGAAAATCCTCCTCTCTACCAGTCTACTGGCAATAATGGGTGGACCTTTAATCATAGGTGGGACACTGCTGTGAGTTACCTATCCCATTACGTGAAGGAAAACAGCACCATATTCTTGTAGTCCAATGTAAATTCCTGACACAAAGGAATGTAACAGAAGCATTAGAGGAATAAAGAGTGTGACATGAAAACTACAACCTAAGATGATACAATTCCCCGAGAGTGTCAGTGAAAATTCTTGTCATTTGGAACCCTTATTCTTTGCTAGCTTCCTTCCTGTATCTAGTGCAGCCAGTGAGAAAACAGACAGTTAAAGAAAAAGGCATTTACTTCATGTGACCTCTTCTCCTGCGTCAGTATGTGTGGGAAGGTCTGGTTCCTACCTTGTGAACCAAGATAAGACATTAAGCAAAAGGGTGAAGCATAGCCCTTATGTCACTGTAGAAAACCCCATGCCATGGTTTCTCTGAATATCACTCCAGGAATTGCAAAACTTAACTGAAAAGTGGTAGACTTCTTACAGGCTCTTAGACCTTCTATTAGACTCTCTGCTTAATTCTAGAGTAGCCTACTGGGAAAGTAATAGAAGATGAAAGTGCTGGAAAGCTGTAGGTATTCTCTTCCAGTGGCTGAATAGGCTCAAATCTATTCCTTAGATGTTACTTCAAAGACCTTACAAAATCAGGACAAAGTAACATTGCATCTCCCTCCTATACAGATGCTGGGTCCAGGCTCCTCTTACGCTTCAGCTTCTGTGACACAAAATTACCCAGTTCTATGGCTGAAGACCCCTCTCAGGGCACTGACGAAACATTTGGGCTTGTCCATTAGTACTGCATTTGGGAAAGTGACTCAGCTAAAAGAACAGATGTGTGAGAGGTATTATCCTAGGTTTACTTTCACATAAGTGTAGAGACTTATAAGCCAGAAAATGTTATATCATACGCATATAACCTCACCTATTCAAAGGTATATCCCAAAACTTTGCTATCAGGAGGATAACTGTCAAAATGTCTGAGAGCTGTTTTTTCCTAGCATATCAATGGTACAGGGCATCCAAATTTATGATACTTTATGTGGTCAAAGGCACAAATCTTGAAAACATTTGCACTCCTTTTCAAACTTCACAAAGCATATAATTTCATTGGTGATATCTCAGGTTTTCACTAGTTCTGTTCAGAGCAGAATCTGGCCAAGGCTAGCACTGACAGCTGATGATACAGTGGGACATGCCTTAACACACCGAGCAAAAAGTCACCATAACAGATGCAGAAAATCAATTCCGCTGTACTAGGAAAAGAAAAGGCAGCTCCCTTGGTTTCAGAGGGAATTTTCTGCCATAGTGGAAAGCAGATTCAGACATAAAAGGTGGTGATCCTGCATGTTCTGAAAGCAATTTTCTGCCCTTTTCTCAGAAGAAATCAGTAGTTATTCAATGATAATTTTTTCATGCTCTGTTCAGCCATTTTAAGGTGATGTTCTACAGGGATGGTGATGGGTATTCTTGCTTTAATTCACCACAACAGTATAGTAAATAAAAAATAGTTCAAGCCTCAACAATATGAACAGGAATGGAAGAAGGAAAAGTAATATTGAATAGCAAAGCAGAAACATAGTGACATTTAATTTATCACCAGCATTAGTCAAGTAAAACCATGCTTCAAGATCATCTCAGATAAGGCTGTTTCCTGCAGATATGTACAATCCACCTGTCTATATCCGATTTTTTTCCCCCTTCAGTTGGCAACAATAATTGAGGCATCATTACAGGGTTTATATCTATAGGAAGAAGATATAAATGGTGGAAATTAGCTGAGGCTCACCAGTGATAGCAGGTATGTGCAAGAGTAAGAACAGAAACTGGGCAAACCATACGGTATAAAGCAATTCATGTGCCCAAATTCAACTGGTTTAGAAGTTCTTGTTTACCTGATCTCATACAAGAAGAACTCTCCTCATTTCCACAGCCCTTCTGCCCAGTGTTGTCATAAACAAAACCTTTTATTGGCTCACCTGGATCCAGTTTCAGGAAACATGCTTCCCATTGCTAACGTAACACAATATCAGCCAACAGCCTTTCTGTGCCAGCTCTTCGGAGATTTTGTCTATAAATTGCTGAGTATATAACATCCCAGACAGTTTTACTCCCAAACAGAAGAGTTGTCATAGTATGGAGGTATCTGATGGGTGCATCACAGATATGCAGATACAAAGCAAGTGTTTTAATTTTTTTCCCATTAAACAAGTACCACTTCCAAATTGACTTCAACAGATAATTTGTGGTAATAACTTATTTTAAGTTTCACTGATAACTTTCCTAATTGCAGACAAGCAACAGGCTTAGAACTCAGCACACTTAGCGAAGATTCACTGAGAACTGGAAACACATTTGTGAGATTTGCCTTGGGGATTAAATGAGCAGAGCCAATTTTTTGTCTCTGATTGAAACCAAGAAAGCTCTGATCCAAATCCTAAGGAGAAAGTCAAGTAATTCAAACTTGTAAATCACACACACAAACAAAAATGGTTTGCTGCAAGTGCAGCAAAATAGTTATATCTGGCAAATGTCTTGTACAGAACCCGTATGCTTATAATTGCTAGGGGAAAGCACACTCGCGAATTATTCAGAGGTTTCATCTGAGCAGGCGCAAAAACATTCACTGAGTTTACTGATGGTGAGAATTGCATGAGGAAAATAAGCGGAAAAATAGGCAGGTACTCTTTACACAGCATCAGTGTCTTCCCTT
>NW_008666859.1:22768-24318 GCF_000695815.1 Acanthisitta chloris | reverse complement strand
ACCCTGAAGTGGCAAATACTTCCGTAGTGTCAAGTCTGTGATTTCTGCTGGCGTGTTTTCAGATTGCTTTCATGTTTCATCTTCTATAGAAAAGTGTGGGACCTAGCTTTCCTACAAATTATGGTGGAGCCAGCTAAGTCACTGACTGAACCCTTCTGCAGCAGAAGTAGCACCTGTCTCAGCAGAAGAGTACCCTGTATATTTCCAGGGTATTTTTCTGCCATATTTGTGAGCAGCTTCAGAGGGTAGCAGTGTGCTTCAGACCAGTCATGGGTGGCTGTAGCACATGCCAGAGATGGGTCAGAAAATTCACTGGGGAGAAGGAGAGAGGCAAGAAGGCCATGGCCCTGATGGGATGTATCCACAAATGCTGAGAGAGCTGGTGGACAGCACAGCAAGGCCACTCATGATTATCTTTGAAAGGTTGTGGAGATCAGGAGAGGTGCCTGAAAACTGGAAGGAAGCAAATGTCACCACAGTTGGCAAAAAAGGGCAAAAAGAAGGACCCAGGAAACTACTGACAAATCAGTCTCAGCTTTCCAGGAGAGGTGATGGAGTGTGTCATTATGGAGGCCATCTATATCAAGACAAGAAGGTGATCAGGAGTAGTCAGCATGGATTCACTAAAGGGAAATCCAGTTTGACCAAACTGGTTTTCTTCTGTCTACCTTGACTTCAGCCAGGCTTTTGACACTCTCTATCACAACAGCCTCATAGACAAGCTCAAGAAGTGTGGACCGAATGAGTGGACAGTGAGATGAATTGAGAACTGGATGAACAGCAGATCCCAGAGCATCGTGATCAGTGGCACAGGGTCTAATTGGAGGCCTGTCACTAATGCTGCCCCTGAAGGTTCAATACTGAGCCCAGTATTGTTTAACTTATTCATCAATGACTTGGATGAAAGAGTATATGCTTTCTCAGTAAGTTCATTGACAGCACAAAGCTGTGAGGAGTGACCAATACCTAAGAGTCCTATGCAACCTTTCAGAAGGTCCTCAATAGATTGGAGAGATGGGCAGAGAAGAACTGTCTGAAATTCAACAAGGGCAAATGCCGGGTCCTGCACCTGGGGAGGAATAATCCCATGCACCAGTACAAACTGAGGGATGACCTGCTGGAAAGCAGCATTGTAGAGAAGGACCTGGGGGTCCTTGTGGACAACAAGTTGTCCATGAGTCAACGGTGTGCTCTTGTGGCCAAGAGGGCCAAAAGTGTCTTGGAGTGCATTAGGAAAAGCATTGCCAGCAGGTCAGAGGAGATGAACCTGCAACTCTCTCTACTCAGCCACAGTGAGGCCCCATCTGAAATCCTATGTGCAGTTCTGTGCTCTGCAGTACAAGAGAGAGATGGAGCTCCTGGAGTGGGTCCAGTGGAGGGAAACAAAGATGATTAAGGGACTGGAGCATCTCATTTACGAGACAGCTGTGCCTGTTTAGCCCCAAAAAGAGAAGCCTGAGGGGACCTCATCAATGCACACAAATATCTGACAGGAGGTTGTCAAGAGAATAGCGCTGGGCTCTTCTCAGTGGGACCAAGCAATAGGGAAA